>NC_064921.1:221897568-222201197 GCF_023897955.1 Schistocerca gregaria
GCGATGAGGGCAGAACTGTACGTTGGTATCACTCGTTATGAAACAGCTTCAGTTGATTCCAAAACGCGACTTTGTGTCTCCGCATCTAGTCAGTCTGTGAACAGATTTAAGAAGAAAAAAGAAAAAGCTCGAGAGTTTTCGGTGTTCAAAAAAAGAACTGCTTCACTAGGCATACTCAGAAAGCTTTAACAATCACCTCAAAAATAAATAAAGTTGTACCGTTTACTTTCTGTTTGTTTGCAAGTACATGTCTGGCAGTTACACATTGGAATCCCCGCGCCTCATTAACGTAGCACGGCGCTAGGGAGCCAAAACAAAATGGCGGAGTTCATTAATGAACTAGAGCATTTGCTTCCAGAAAATTTATCGCTGCATACCATTTGATACTTTTAGAAATTTCCGCCGGCCGGAGTGTCCGAACGGTTCTAGGCGCTACAGTCTGGAACCGATCGAAAGCTACAGTCGCAGGTTCGAATCCAGCCTCGGGCATGGATGTGTGTGACGTCCTTAGGTTAGTTAGGTTTAAGTAGTTCTAAGTTCTACGGGACTCATAACCTCAGAAGATAAGTCCCATAGTGCTCAGAGCCATTTGAACCATTTCAGAAGTTTCGGGGGATCACTGTAAACCGTCCTCTTACTAACGAATCTTGCAGTGTGGGGAAGGGGTGGGGGAGGCGGTGTAGAGGGATGCGGAAGGAAGGTTGAGATACGACTGAAGCAGGAGTGAGAAACTGTACGGGACAAATAATATTTGCCATCTTTTTAAGTGCGTCGTGCCGCTCAGCTACTATGTGTGGCACAAGTAATAAAGTTTCGTAAAAATACTTTTTTACAGACTGACTATGAGATTAAATTAAGCTGGGTCTGATGCAAATTTTCAATATTCAAGACCAGAATGACATTTAAAATATTTATTTCAGCAGTTAGTTTTATCACTACCATTTTACTTCAAAAGTAAAGTAACTTAAGAGAATAATTCTAATAAAGTAAATTAAGATAATAATTCTATTCCTATCAGTACATGTTTTATTTACTTGTACATCCGCCACTTGTGTCCACATGTACCACCAGTGGTATGGGTACCACCGTTTGGGAATCCCTGAAGCAGAGCATTGTGTAGTAACTCGTTATGTGGATTTAAGGGAGAACAGCTGTACAACAATGCGTTAATCGAACTGTAGGGCAACAGTGCGCCAGTGGTTGGTTTTCACAGACGTTTCCAGCGTAGTAAGTAATGAAGAACGAAGTGACGCACCATAACTCCGTGAGAATCGGGAATAGCATTTGGTCCTTGTGATCGGAAACCATCGCATTAGTAGCGAGGTGATAGCGCAGGAAATTAAAATCAATTATGCATCAGTTTTTATCTTACACGACATTTTCAGCGTTAGACGCTGGTTTCCGTGACTGGTGACGCATATTCAAAGAGCCCGTCCGAAACGAGGCAGCAGAGGGGATGTGACAGTAGTGTCAGGCCAGTCAAGATATTTTGCCGCCTAATAAACATGGATGAATGCTGTGTGTATCACTGTGATCCCGGGACAAATGAACAAAGCAAGAGGTGGAAACATGTGGATTCATCACAGCTGAGAAAGGCGAAGACCCAAGCATCAACAGGCAAGGTGACTACGAGTGGTGTGGTGGTCTCAGATTGTGTTGCTAAGGATAAGAACCATTTCAGGATCGTATTACCAAAATCTGATGATGAGAGACCATCAGAAAGAAGCTACCTGTTAATCTATGTAAGGGCTGTTTCTCCTCCACGATAACGGTCCAGCTGCACAGGACACACGCACACATGCTTGGGCTGTCATAATACAAGGGATGGGTTGGGTTGGATTGTTTGGAGGAAGGAGACCAGACAGCGAGGTCATCGGTCTCATCGGGTTAGGGAAGGACGGGGAAGGAAGTCGGTCGTGTCCTTTCAAAGGAACCATCCCGGCATTTGACTGGAGCGATTTAGGGAAATCACGGAAAACCTAAATCAGGATGGCCGGACGCGTGATTGAACCGTCGTACTACCGAATACGAGTCCAGTGTCTAACCACTGCGCCAACTCGCTCGGTCATAATGCAAAGTGTCTGTAAATAAGTTACACAATATTAACTGTAATTGTGGAATGTTAAATAACTTACAGAAATGTTTGATACAGAACTGTCGCAATATATCTTCAAGTTTTATTCCCGCCTATCAGTGCTGGTTCCGGATGTTCCCGTTAGGTGGCATGCGCAAATGAATTATTCCAACACTCATCGTGGAGCCGTATAAAAGTGCAGAGTTTGCACGGAAGGTAAGAGACGAGACATTCATCAGACTTGACGCGGCCAGTAGGAATATGGGATTGAATATCAGGCAGCAGGAAACAAAATACACTCCAAGGCAAAACAATAAAGTACGACGGGCCGCAAAGGGAATATTCAAATTGTGCGGAAACAGATACGATCTGCATCTACAGACAAACAAATAGCAGGCCAACGTGGCCGAGCAGTATTAGGCGTTTCAGTCTGGAACCACACGACTGCTACGGTCGCAGGTTCGAATCCTGCCTCGGGCATGGATGTGTGTGATCTCCTTAAGTTAGCTAGGTTTAAGTAGTTCTAAGTTCTAGGGGACTGATGACCTCAGAAGTTAAGTCCCATAGTGCTCAGAGCCATCTGAACCATTTGTTGAGTCCCATTGCGCTCAGAGCCATTTCAATCATTTTGAACAAACAAATGATTATCGTTTAATTCAAACTTGATGATTTATTCAAGAGAAAGAGCTTCACAAATTGAGCAAGTTAATACGGCGTTGGTTCACCTTCGGCCTGGCATTGATTGATAGACTTGTTGGGTGTCTTCCTGAGGGATTTCAGCAAGATAATGCCTGCCCCACACAAGGAGAGTTTCTGCTACTTGTCTTCGTGCTTCCCAAATCCTATATTCACTATTATATTTGAGAGACCATTCAGAACTAAATGTTGCAAGACAAGTTATTGTGTGTGAAATCCTATGGGACTTAACTGCTAAGGTCATCAGCGCCTAAGCTTACACACTACTTAACCTAAATTATCCTAAGGACAAACTCACACACCCATGCCCGAGGGAGGACTCGAACTTCCGCTGGGACCAGCCGCACAGTCCATGACTGCAGCTTCTGAGACCGCGCGGCTAATCCCACGCGGCCCAAGTTATTAATTGGTGCAATCGTTTCACCGAAACTGGCTGTGTATCACATTGGACGACGGGTCAGGGTTAACCAGCAGTCTCTGGCGCGGCGATTGAACAATTTCAGCTGTCTTACTTTCGTAGTCTGAGCAAATGAACGAAACGTGCCAACTTAGGATTGAATGACGGAAATGCCTGTCACTCAAACCCTACAAACTGGAACTGTTGCAGGCTTTAAGAGAAAGTCCAATGCTGCCCGAGGCAGGATTCGAACCAGGGACCGCAGCAGCATCGCCGTCTCAGACTAAAGTGCATAGAAACGCTCGGTCACAGCGGCCGGCTGCCCGTCCGCACACGGGGAGAGTTTCTACTGCTTGTCTTCGAGCTTCCCATGCTCTACCTTGCCAACACGGCCGCCGGATTTCTTCCCAATTGAGATCATTTGGAGCATTGTGGGCAGGCTCTTCCAACCAGCTGGAGATTTCGACGATGTAACGCGCCAGTCGGACAGAATTTAGCAAGACAACCCTCAGGAGGATATACAACGACACTGTCAATCAACACTAATCCAAAAAACTCCTTGCGTAAGGGTCCGAGGTGGGCCAACGTGTTATTTACTTGCTCAAGTTGTGAAGATCTTTCGCTTGAATAAACCATCCTGTTTTTCTGAAAACGTAATCATTTATTTGTCTGTACATATACATAAAATCTATGCGATTTCCGCTTCATTCGGACAGTTTCTTGGTGGAATACCGTTTTTATTTCCTTATTTGTTATTAGTCTATGTGTGTGCTTCGAAAGCGCCTAAATAGAACGTGCTTAACAACTTTGGGCATTTATATTTTTACGATAGTTTAAATATATACCAGTTTTTATATATATATATATATATATATATATATATATATATATATATATATATATATATATATATATATCGACAGTTACCGCCTGAAATGATATATCTTAGGAAATTAATCAATAATTAATTTATTAGTAATGGATTAATAACAGCCAATAGAGCCTGTTCTCCTCAACACTCTTAACTCGTCTCACCAAATTAAACATTTATAAAGCAGTTATAAGACCAGTGCTTACATATGTCTCGAAAAATTGAACATTAATATAAAAATTCGTTGGAATGCTATATACCTTTGAGAGAAAGGTTCTTCGAGGGACCATTGGTCAAACCTGCGAAAAAGTAATATAGAAAAGGAAGTACATTATGGGCTGAATAGTGTACATAAGGATCGGACAGTTAGAAGAGTAGAGAAACTAACCAAATTGAGATGCGTATGGCATGGGGCACGGATGAGTGATGCAGAAGTAGCTAAATGGAAATGTTATGAAAATCCAGGTGTTCATATAGGACAGGGCCGACCGAGCACCAGAAGAACACATGGTGCCATGGAGGACCTGCAGATAATGGACTAATGGAGATGGAAAGCTCGAGCGTTTGAATTCGATAAGAGGCGGAGAACTGCTGAAGAGGCCGATGTTCACAATGAGTGTCTTTCCCTTATTTCACTCCAGCTATTCTGCTCTTCCTGTCTAAATATTCAGTGTTGGCGGCAGACCACAGCGGAAACAAACGAGAAGGTTGGGGCTATTCCGGCAGTGACGATGCACTCGGGCGGTGGGAGACACCTGTACGTCGACGCTGCACGTGAAATGTGGAGGCCAGCGATATCGAAGAGGCAGCTCCGACGTCCGCGGCGAGCAGCAGGTAGCGGGCTGGGATCCGACGGCCGGCCAGAGATAAATCGCGCTCATTTGCATCGCGCGGCCGCATCTCGCCATAAGAATATTAATGGCGGCTCCCGCGCCTCTCGACGGCCGCCTCTCGGATATATTTCCGAGCGGCCGTACTTGCGCCAGCCCCTACGCCTGCCAGTAATTGGTGGCGGGAATAAATTCCGGAATCAGCGGCGCCAGCCGGACCGTGATGGAGCATTAAGATAGGCAGCGGACACGCTGTCGGCTCGCGAGCGTAGGTCCCGGATCAGCACCGCGTGTTGCCCGGGAGGAGACAGAGCCAGAGGTGGAAAAACCCTGCGGCGAATTTAGGGCGTTACGCCGAGCGCTGCGGCTATCTGGGCACGTGCCTCCCGGAGGCAGAGCGACGTACACGGTTTTCAGGAACGAAAATTACGGAACAGAATAACGAATACTACAAATCATTGTGTGTATACACTAGCAGACGGCGAACCGGAACCTGCTTCACATTCTCAGCCCTTCCACATTTTTATTCAACAAGCTGTACCCGATCTGATTAATATTTATTTCCTTCAGTAGCGCCTCCGGTCTCGTAAACTGACATAAGGCCGGGAGAGCGATGTGCCGACCACATGCCCCTCCATAACCGCATTCAGCAACGCCTGTGGGCTGAGTATGACACGGCGGCTGGTCGGTACCAGCCTGTTCGAGTTGAGTCTAGTTTAGTTTATAACCTTTGTCGAGGCAATATTAGAAAAGGTACGCACCATTTGTCTCAAAGTCCTAGCTACTGAAAGCATGCTTCATAATACACTACTGGCCATTAAAATTGCTACACCAAGAAGAGATGCAGATGATAAACTGGTATTCAATAGACAAATATATTCTACTAGAACTGACATGTGATTACATTTTCACACAATTTGGGTGCATAGATGCTGAGAAATAAGTACCCAGAACATCCACCTCTGGCCGTAATAACGGCCTTCATACGCCTGGGCATTGAGTCAAACAGAGCTTGGATGGCGTGTACAGGTACAGCTGCCCATGCAGTTTCTACACGATACCACAGTTCATCAGGAGTAGTTACTGGCATATTAAGACGAGCCAGTTGCTCGGCCACCATTGACCAGACGTTTTCAATTGGTGAGAGACCTGGAGAATGTCCTGGCCAGGGCAGAAGTCGAACATTTTCTGTATCCAGAAAGACCCGTACAGGATCTGAAACATGCGGTCGTGCATTATCCTGCTGAAATGTAGGGTTTCGCAAGGATCGAATAAAGGGTAGAGCCTTGGGTCGTAACACATTTGAAATCTAACGTTCACTGTTCAATGTACCGTCAATGCGAACAAGAGGTGACCGAGACGTGTAACCAGTGGCACCCCATACCATCACGCCGTGTGACACGCCAGTATGGCGATGACGAATACACGCTTCCAATGTGGGTTCACGGCGATGTCGCCAAACACGGATGCGACCATCATGATGCTGTGAAATGAAACTGGATTCATCTGAAAAAAATGGTTCAAATGGTTCTGAGCACTATGGGACTCAACTGCTGTGGTCATCAGTCCCCTAGAACGTAGAACTACTTAAACCTAACTAACCTAAGGACGTCACACACATCCATGCCCGAGGCAGGATTCGAACCTGCGACCGTAGCAGTCGCACGGTTCCGGACTGCGCGCCTAGAACCGCGAGACCACCACGGCCGGCTGATTCATCTGAAAAAATGACGTTTTGCCATTCTGCACCCAGGGTCGTCGTTGAGTACACCATCGCAGGCGCTCCTGTCTGTAATGCAGCGTCAAGGGTAACCGCAGCCATGGTCACCGAGCTGATAGTCCATGCTGCTGCAAACGTCGTCCAACTGTTCGTGCAGGTGTTCGTTGCGTTGCAAACGTCCCCATCTTTTGACTCAGGGATCGAGACGTAGCTGTACGATCCGTTACAGCCATGCGGATAAGATGCCTGTCATCTCGACTGCTTATGATACGGGGCCGTTGGGATCCAGCACGATGTTCCGTATTACCCTCCTGAACCCACCGACTCCATATTCTGCTAACAGTCATTGGATCTCGACCAACTCTAGCAGCAATGTTGCGATACGATATACTGCATTAGCTATAAGCTACAATCCGACCTTTGTCAAAGTCGGAGACGTGATGGTACGCATTTCTCCTCCATACACGAGGTGACAACAACGTTTCACCAAGCAACGCCGGTCAGGTGCTGTTTGTGTATGAGAAATCGATTGGAAACTGCCTGCCCTCATGTCAGCACCTTGTAGGTGTCGCCTCCGACGTCAACCTTGTGTGAACGCTCTGAAAAGGTAATCATTTGCATATCACAGCATCTTCTTCCTATCGGTTAAATTTCGCGTCTGTCAAAATATGCAATCTTTATTGTTAATTATAAGGCGCAAAAATCTTTATATAAATAATTATTTCCAGAAAACATTATGTAAATTATACCTGAAAAGCAATTTCAATTGAGACAGTCATAATACAATTCTCTTGAACTACATCCTGTTTTACAAGGATATGGGAGCTATTTACCTAATACTTACAGAAATTGTAGGCGCCAAATGCGCCATAATAGTTTCATTTGTCCAGATTGCTCACTGTAGCTATGAAGTTCCTGGCGTTGTGTTGAAATGTTGCAGAATGTATTTGCTTAACCAGTGCTGTTTCAGAAAGCGTCAAGAATTTATGAATAAATACTGATGATGTCATAAAGCAACAATATTCTACCGAAACTAAAGCAGTAACAGCCTTCGGTCGCAAAAATGAAGTCTTATTGATCTAGGTTTCGGCAACTACTAAGAGTGCCTTCATCAGAAGTAAAACACCCGAACTGTCAGGTTCACCTGCCCGCAACTGCTAACGCGGGCGCCTCAGTCTGATGCTACCGTAGCTCGACATGTGTGAGCAGCCCATAGTGGCTTGCCTTCTATGTTTTATATTTAAAATTTTGTGACTAAAGCTTTATCGCTTCATATTTATTTTATTCGTGACATGCCAGTTTGATTGTTTTATTTCTGATAAAGGATGTCTTAGTAGTTGCCGGAACCTTGGTCAATAAGACTTTCTTGATGAGACCGAGGGCTGTTATTGTTTTAATTTTACTTTGTAAACGGACGCTGACAACGCAGCCATGCTCAAAACTTTAATATTCCACCGACATTTACTGAAACAAAAAAACCTTGAACATATTAACTGGAAAGTACAGGGTGTTTCAAAAATGACCGGTATATTTGAAACGGCAATAAAAACTAAACGAGCAGCGATAGAAATACACCGTTTGTTGCAATATGCTTGGGACAACAGTACATTTTCAGGCAGACAAACTTTCGAAATTACAGTAGTTACAATTGTCAACAACAGATGGCGCTGCGGTCTGGGAAACTCTATAGTACGATATTTTCCACATATCCACCATGCGTAGCAATAATATGGCGTAGTCTCTGAATGAAATTACCCGAAACCTTTGACAACGTGTCTGGCGGAATGGCTTCACATGCAGATGAGATGTACTGCTTCAGCTGTTCAATTGTTTCTGGATTCTGGCGGTACACCTGGTCTTTCAAGTGTCCCCACAGAAAGAAGTCACAGGGGTTCATGTCTGGCGAATAGGGAGGCCAATCCACGCCACCTCCTGTATGTTCACACGATCATCGAAATATTCATTCAGGAAATTAAAGACGTCGGCCGTGCGATGTGGCCGCGCACCATCTTGCATAAACCACGAGGTGTTCGCAGTGTCGTCTAAGGCAGTTTGTACCGCCACAAATTCACGAAGAATGTCCAGATAGCGTGATGCAGTAATCGTTTCGGATCTGAAAAATGAGCCAGTGATTCCTTTGGAAGAAATGGCGGCCCAGACCAGTACTTTTTGAGGATGCAGGGACGATGGGACTGCAACATTGGGCTTTTCGGTTCCCCATATGCGCCAGTTCTGTATATTAACGAAGCCGTCCAGGTAAAAATAAGCTTCGTCAGTAAACCAAATGCTGCCCACATGCATATCGCCGTCATCAATCCGGTGCACTATATAATTAGCGAATGTCTCTCGTGCAGCAATGGTAGCTGCGCTGAGGGGTTGCCGCATTTGAATTTTGTATGGATAGAGGTGTAAACTCTGGCGCATGAGACGATACGTGGACGTTGGCGTCATATGGACCGCAGCTGCAACACGACGAACGGAAACCCGAGACCGCTGTTAGATCACCTGCTGCACTAGCTGCGCGTTGCCCTCTGTGGTTGCCATACGCGGTCGCCCTACCTTTCCAGCACGTTCATCCGTCACGTTCCCAGTCCGTTGAAATTTTTCAAACAGATCCTTTATTGTATCGCTTTTCGGTCCTTTGGTTACATTAAACCTCCGTTGAAAACTTCGTCTTGTTGCAACAACACTGTGTTCTATGCGGTGGAATTCCAACACCAGAAAAATCCTCTGTTCTAAGGAATAAACCATGTTGTCCACAGCACACTTGCACGTTGTGAACAGCACACGCTTACAGCAGAAAGACGACGTACAGAATGGCGCACCCACAGACTGCGTTGTCTTCTATCTCTTTCACATCACTTGCAGCGCCATCTGTTGTTGAAAATTGTAACTACTGTAATTTCGAAAGTTTGTCCGCCTGAAAATGTACTGTTGTCCCAAGCATATTGCAACAAACGGTGTATTTCTGTCGCTGCTCGTTTAGTTTTTATTGCCGTTTCAAATATACCGGTCATTTTTGAAACACCCTGTATAAACTGAAACCGACACACTAGACAATGAGACAACCAAAGCAAGATAAGGAACATTTATCTGATAAAAATAATGTATCTGCCATTAAAAAACTACATACGTGAAAACGGATGACAATAGTGGAATGGTTAGTCGATGGTCACGACCTTCTTTCTTCTTTAGTCTCCAAAATATGGAAATCGCATTGAGACAGATCGGGACTACATGGAGGATGTGTTAGGACTCTCCGACGTGTCGGAGGCCCTGACCAGCTCGTCTCATAGTGGGATAAATGTTATTAACGGCTATGGCGGTTACTTTCAAAGTAATAAATAGTCTTTTAACTTTTTCTATGTGTCCTAAAAAATCTTCTAACTTTTTTCCACCTGTTCTGCTTTCACTTGACTGCCTCCGATACAGAGTATTATTGAATGTTAGGGCAGATGAATTATGGTGAATTGTGTAGGATTTTGATGAGTTGTCACAAAATACAGATAGCGGTATGCTACTGCTACGAGATAGGAACTTAGAAAAAATCTTTAAGAGCTAATGTAAGAGTAAGAAGTTAAACAAATAAGAGACGCGAAGAAAAATATTGTAGGAATGGTTGAAACTGTGTAACGAACGCTGCAGTATTTGGAGATGCGAAGTGATCTGCTAAGTCAGCACGGTGCAATCGAGTAAAAACTTCTGATAATCTCTCGTCTCGTTAAGCCTCAGTTGTCTCAATGGGCTTTAGTAACTGATTTTTCGATGCTCGTTACACATTTTTCATCCGCTTTCCTTTCCCTTCCGCTTTCAATAAAGAGTAACTATCACAGAAGCTCCGTGTTGATCGTTCCGCGCCGGCCGCGGTGGTCTCGCGGTTCTAGGCGCGCAGTCCGGAACCGTGCGACTACTACGGTCGCAGGTTCGAATCCTGCGTCGGGCATGGATATGTGTGATGTCCTTACGTTAGTTAGGTTTAAGTAGTTCTAAGTTCTAGGGGACTAATGACCACAGCAGTTGAGTCCCATAGTGCTCAGAGCCATATTTTTTATCGTTCTGCACATCGAACCAGACTAAATAATGCACAATACTATCGCACAATTTTACTGGGCACTCTAGGGAGAACTTCAGTAATATTGATGTAGAGTAATATTGGCTATCTGTGCTACGCTTTGAGGATGTCCATTTCTCATGCCATTCAGCATCACATGTTGAAAACGCCGAAACACATTCCCGCTGAGCTGCAGTTCTATTACTATAGCTCCCAGCAAAGCTTTGCATGCCGAATTTGCGAATTCCTTCTAATTAATTCATGGCGACATACGGTAATCCAGGTAGCGTTGCCGGTCGAACTGTTCTGGAGAGCGCTTATGGTTTCGATGGCGACGCCACCGCAGTTTACCGCCGGCTCGAAACATGCGTTCACTTGTGGTTCGCCCGCACCAACCAATCCCCGCCGCTGCGCCCCGGACAATGGCCCGTCGCGCAACGCCGCACTCGCACTGGCGTATATTTTCCAATGCCATTGTTATTTAACAAAATATTTTACACTTGCTGCCGCTCCATTCTTTCCGGTGCGCGTTGCGTGGCGAGAGTCCATTGTTCTCGCGGAGCACGACTCTGAAGAATGGACAGGTCCTGGCCAATAGCATAGCTGCTGGCGGCGTTACGGGGATTAGCTATCGTCCTGTGTGATATACTGCCTGACTCGAAAGGCATATTATTAAGTACGACTGAAAGGTCAAAAGGCAATATGGGGGGCATTTTATTCCATGTGTGCCTTACATTTGTAAAAAAAAAAAAAAATTACGCGACGTGTTCTGAATATGCTCATTGGCAGTACCGTGTGCAATTTGGACCGTATTCAAGGCTTATTGATCAGTCGGGGAACGTATTCATGAGTATAGTGTTGTTGTACAACAGTAATGCGTGATTACGTCATTACCTTTACAAATTCCAAAGTGGCATTATTGACGCGTATTATAACGTATTGTTCCATATTTTCTAAGAACTCAACAATACTCAAAGTTAGTTGGTTGTGGAACGAGTTACTACATCTACAGTGTGTGTCAAAGTCTTTGCATCAAACTTCTAGAGGTGATACATCACGTCATGGGGAACAAATTTTATTAGAGACAAATTTTTTGCAGACTCTTCACGGCATCCCTTTGTGTTGGTTATGCCGTTGAAAGGCAACAGGGCATGGGCAGTATGCGGCGTGCGTATGTCTTATGTGTCGCCCATATTCCATTCATCTGCTTCATGTGCAAGGGGATCAACCTAGAAACATTAAGGTTCCCGATTCACGAGTAAAAATCTTTCTCGACTTAGAGACCCCCATTCTTAAGATTTTGTTTTAGAAAATCGCTCCGTCAATTTAGTGGTGTAAGTAGTAGGAGCACACCTGGCTGATGGACTCTGGTAGTTCGGTGCAATCTCGTCTTCCTGGGGCCGGAGAACAGTAAAAAGAATGCCTTAACAACACCGGGAAGCAAGAGCGAACATTTTCTCTGTAACAAGAGTTGTATACCATGACGTGATCTGTCATCCCTAGTCGTCTGAAACAACCTTCACTCGACACGGTAAGCTAAACACAAAAATAATACGAAAACCGAAGTATCTGTTAACTTACATGAAAGTCTTTTTAAAGGCATCCAGCAATTCGCGCTGAGAAACGAGAGAGGAAATGATAAAAGAAGACACAGATGTGTCGCAGCCTTTTCAACGGAATTCAAACCAGTGGTCGTGGCCACGCCCTAGTTTACTGCAATAATTACTGAAGATTTGTTGCAAATATAGACCAGTGACAAACTATTAAAATACAATCCTGGAATTTCCAGGAGTGTATATTTGTGTTCCTCGAAACCATGGTATAGGGCTGATAACCATTAATTCTGCAACTGACTGGCTATTATTTTCCAAGCCTATCAAGAATCTTAATTTATTAATTTTTTTTCGGTTTGTGGTGAAATGGTGAGCAAATATCAGGAGAGATGCATATCTGGCATCAAATGTTCTTTGAGTTTTGTGTGGGTAGTAATGCAACAATTGCTACCAAAAACATTTGTGATGTTTGTTCGACTGCGTTACCCGTTCGTAAATGCCAAAAGTGGCTTCCTAAGTTCAAGTCCGGTAATTCTTATCTTTCCGATTGGAATCGATAGGGAATCCCAACAGCTTTAGACAATGGCATGTTAAGGGTGAGAGTGGAAGCAAGAAAGTCTTGTCAGACAATCAAAGAACTGTGAAACAATCTTGGCCATCCTTGGTCAACAGTGCAAGAGCATATGCAGCAGACTGGTAAACACAAATAAAGCTAGCCGCTCCACCTCATGCATATTATTCCTTCAGCGGTAGAGTATAGAAGCGTTTTTTGATCGGTTGATGACTGGGGATAAAAATCAATCAGGATTATAGCCGCCTACAGGCATTGAAATACATCCACAGTGGAGGTTGAAAACTTATTCCTCCAGCGGTAGAGTATAGAAGCGTTTTTTGATCGGTTGATGACTGGGGATAAAAATCAATCAGGATTATAGCCTCCTACAGGCATTGAAATACATCCACGGTGGAGGTTGAAAACTTGTGCCGAAGCGGGACTCTAATCCGGATGCTCCGCTTCTCTAGAATGGTTGGTTAACTTGCTTCGGCCATTTGGAAGCGCTTCCCGTCTAGCTCCCAGACATGTGGCACTTATTGATGTGCCACACTAGTGCAACTCTGTCTTGCCGTGGAGACACAGTTATCTATATTTTTTAATGTTCTAGTAATTCTTTGACTCTGTTACGATGGTACGAATACAAATGTTTGGTTTATCGCCCAATGTTATTTGGTAACCGTACTCTGTGACTCTGGAGTTGGTCGCTTCGTCCTGTCGAAACTTGTACTCAAAGCAAGAAAGGACTTCATATCAGAAGCTTTCTTTACATTGATATAATATTTCACTCTCGAGCCAAGAATATCAGGTATTTATAACAGTTTATCTGTTTGAATTTAATGTAAAAAAACTACGTTACTTTCCGGTCCCCCTCTCAGCGCTGTGGCGAAGAAATACTGCACTACAGCCAGTCCAGTAGTCCAGTCACGGTGTTGCGCCACACATCTTGCGCCAAAGACTTTAACTTCACTTTTTTAGGTACTCTTTCTTGCTCTAGCGATCTACAATAAAACTACTACTAGGAGGAGAAAAAGTTGTTTCACATCATCTCTGTAGAAACTGGCAGGTATCTAGTCCTGTTCACTGTATTTCCTGTTGATTCATCAGTCTTCTGACAGTTTTGATGCTACCCACCATGATCCTCTCTCCTGCACCAATCTTTCATCTCAGAGTAGCACTTGCAAACTACGTCCTCAATTACTTGCTCGATGTATCACAATCTCTGTCTTCCTCTGCAGTTTTTACTCTCTACAGCACCCTCTAGCATCATGGAAGTCATTCCCTGAAGTCCTAACAACAGTCCTATAATCGTGTCCCTTCTTCTTCTTCTCGTCCTCAGCGTTTTCCACATATTCCTTTCCTCACCGAGTCTGCGGGGAATAGCCTTATTCCTTACCGTATCATTCCACCTAATCTCAAATGTTTCTATTGTTTTCTGTTCCAGTTTTCCCATTGTCCAGATCTCACTGCCGTACAATGATGTACTTCAAAAGTGTATTCTAAGAAATATCTTCCGCAAATTAAGACCTATGTTTGATCCTAGTAGAATTGTCATGGCCAGGAACCCGCTTTCTGCCATTGCTAGTCTCCATTTTGTGTCCTTCATGTTTTATTTTAATACAAGTGCAGCATTTTTTGCCTTCATCTACTTCATTATCACTAATTATGTCAGTAGGAACGAGAGACTACATCCTTGTCCTACACTATTTTTAATCGAAGCACTTAGTCCTTGGTTTTCCTCTCTTGTTGTTCCCTGTGCCTACTTTTATCGGGATTTCCAACATCTTGCACCAGTTTACACTGTCGAACGCTTTTTCCAAGTCGACATATCCTATGAACATGTCGATTTTTCTTCAGCCTTGCTTCCAATTTTCAACTTCAATGTGAAAACTGCCTCTCTGGTGACTTTATCTTTCCTAAAGCGAAAAAGGTCGTCTTCTGACACACCCCCAACTTCTTTTACTTTCTTCTGTATATAATTTCATCAGCAACTAGGATACAAGAGCTGTTAAGCTGATTGTGCCATAATTCTCCCACTTGCCACTTCTTGCTGTCCTCGCAATTGCGTGGATGACTTTTTCCGAAAGTCTGATAGTCTATCGCTAATCTCATATATTCTGCACACCCACGTGAATCATCCTTTTGTTATCATTTCCCCCCCCCCCCACACTGATTTTAGAACTTCTGATAGAATGTTATCGATCTCATCTGCCTTATTTGATTTTAAGTCTTCCAGAGCTCGTGTAAATTCTGATTCTGGATCCCCTATCTCTTCCCTGTCGACTCCTGTTTCTTCTTCTACCACGTCATCATTTTTAATGTAAGCGCCCTTGCTTTTGAATTTCCTACATAGTAAGCCAGTTCTGAATTTCCTATATGCTGACTCAGTCTTTCTGAGAATCATTGCTTTTTCGATTTCTTCATGTTTTTCATGTAGCCGTTTCGTCTTAGATTCCCTGAATTCCTTTTTTATTTTATTCCTAAGTGATTTGTAGTTCTGTATTCCTGCATTTACCGGGTCATTCTTGTACTAATTTTTTTCGTCGGTCAAATGAAGTGTTTCTTCCACTATTCATCGTTTTTCTCAGTTACCTTCCCCGTACCCAACTTTTTCTTCCCAACTTATGTGATTGCCCTTTTTAGATGTGTCTATTCCTCTTCAACTGAGATGCTTGCTGAGCTGTTCATTATCGCCGTATATATAGTCTCTGAGAATTCAATGATCTGCCTTCATTCCTTAGTACTTACGTATCCCACTTCTTTGTGCATTGATACTTCCTGACTAGTCTCTTAAACTTTAACCTAATCTTAGGCCGTGTCCTATGTGAGCGACAGAATCGAGCGACAGAGCGCGGCGACAAAACACAACCGCAGGTGTATTTATGGAAGTCTCGTAAGTGAGCGACATCTGTGTCGCTGACTGTCTCCCACTGCAACTGGCGACATTTGAATTCAAACGTGCTTGAATCTTGTCGCTGCAGCACGAGTGACACAGAGCAACAAGCAGACGTCTTCTTGGCAAAGCAGTGGAGCGCACGTGACGGCAGCTATGAATTACTTAACATTCGATTTTAAGGAAACTATTCGCTGAAAAAATTTGATTCTTCCGCAACCTATAGCTTGGTACCCTTAAATGATAAAGGTCAGAATTTATTTTCGTTATTCGTCATAGTTAGCAGAATTACGTTCGCAACCTGAAATGTCTAAAATTTCATGGTTTATCGTAATTCATTAGGAAATAAATGTGTATGATATACTAGGGTAGGTGTGAACATCAAGTTCTTTGGCAAGACCTTAAAAACATACTTAGGGATGCAGTGTAAACAGTATGCATAAAACTTAGTATACAGAATCGTAATTGAGTCAGTAAAAATAAAGGAATTGCCAGGAATCGAACTGTAAACACTACCCCTACGCCACAGCTATCTATTGCCCCCACACATCATTCTTTGTGCTCATGTTTATACTTAATGTACACTCCTGGAAATGGAAAAAAGAACACATTTACACCAGTGTGTCAGACCCACCATACTTGCTCCGGACACTGCAAGAGGGCTGTACAAGCAATGATCACACGCACGGCACAGCGGACACACCAGGAACCGCGGTGTTCGCCATCGCATGGCGCTAGCTGCGCAGCATTTGTGCACCGCCGCCGTCAGTGTCAGCCAGTTTGCCGTGACATACGGAGCTCCATCGCAGTCTTTAACACTGGTAGCATGCCGCGACAGCGTGGACGTGAACCCTATGTGCAGTTGACGGACTTTGAGCTAGGGCGTATAGTGGGCATGCGGGAGGCCGGGTGGACGTACCGCCGAATTGCTCAACACGTGGGGCGTGAGGTCTCCACAGTACATCGATGTTGTCGCCAGTGTTCGGCGGAAGGTGCACGTGCCCGTCGACCTGGGACCGGACCGCAGCGACGCACGGATGCACGCCAAGACCGTAGGATCCTACGCAGTGCCGTAGGGGACCGCACCACCACTTCCCAGCAAATTAGGGACACTGTTGCTCCTGGGGTATCGGCGAGGACCATTCTCAACCGTCTCCATGAAGCTGGGCTATGGTCCCGCACACCGTTAGGCCGTCTTCCGCTCACGCCCTAACATCGTGCAGCCCGCCTCCAGTGGTGTCGCGACAGGCGTGAATGGAGGGACGAATGGAGATGTGTCGTCTTCAGAAATGAGAGTCGCTTCTGCCTTGGTGCCAATGATGGTCGTATGCGTGTTTGGCGCCGTGCAGGTGAGCGCCACAATCAGGACTGCATACGACCGAGGCACACAGGGCCAACACCCGGCATCATGGTGTGGGGAGCGATCTCCTACACTGGCCGTACACCTCTGGTGATCGTCGAGGGGACACTGAATAGTGCACGGTACATCAAAACCGTCATCGAACCCATCGTTCTACCATTCCTAGACCGGCAAGGGAACTTGCTGTTCCAACAGGACAATGCACGTCCGCATGTATCCCGTGCCACCCAACGTGCTCTAGAAGGTGTAAGTCAACTACCCTAGGCAGCAAGATCTCCGGATCTGTCCCCCATTGAGCATGTTTGGGACTGGATGAAGCGTCGTCTCACGCGGTCTGCACGTCCAGCACGAACGCTGGTCCAACTGAGGCGCCAGGTGGAAATGGCATGGCAAGCCGTTCCACAGGACTACATCCAGCATCTCTACGATCGTCTCCATGGGAGAATAGCAGCCTGCATTGCTGCGAAAGGTGGATATACACTGTACTAGTGCCGACATTGTGCATGCTCTGTTGCATGTGTCTATGTGCCTGTGGTTCTGTCAGTGTGATCATGTGATGTATCTGACCCCAGGAATGTGTCAATAAAGTTTCCCCTTCCTGAGACAATGAATTCACGGTGTTCTTATTTCAATTTCCAGGAGTGTAGTTAGTCATGTAATAGTCATTCTCCCACATTTATTCCCTGTTAAAAGTTCTAGGTCATCTAAAAAAATATTCGTATTTAATTTATTGATGAGATAGTCAAATGCTCCTCTGCTCATTCACGTGTATTCAAAGAACTTGTCTGGTGATCTTTGTAGTTGACGAAACTTACGAAATTCTCCATGGAGATTCCTCCATTTGTAAAATTCACGCAGAGTATTCCTTTTCGCTTTGTTTTCTTAAGTAAACCTAATTCTGCAGCCTTACTCTCCAGCTACAGTATTCTACAGGTTAAGGACGCCGTTTTATAGAAACAGCTGGTTGGCTCTGCAGCCATATTGTAGTGTGACATGGTCGCTCGCACGCAAGACACTTAAGGTTGTCGCCCAATGTTGCTGTTTGTCGCTGGAGTGTCGCATATTCAGAAGTCGCTCGCTTCTGTCGCTCACGTAGGAGACGGCCTTAATCATTACTGGGTTGTGATCTGAGTCTATAACTGCTCCTCGGTATGCCTTGTAGTGCAATATCTGCTTTCGGAATCTCTGACTGACCATGATGTAGTCTAACTGAAATCTTCCCGTATCTCCAAGCCCTTTCCAAGTACACCTCCTACTCTTGTGATTCTTAAACAGGGTATTCGCTATTACTATCTGAAATTCATTCCAGAACTCATTTGTCTTTCTCCAGACTGCCTATTTCTCCTGTAGGAATCAGCATGGGTTTCGAAAAAGACAATCATGTGAAACCCAGTTCGCGCTATTCATCCACGAGACTCATAGGGCCATAGACACGGGTTCCCAGGTAGATGCCGTGTTTGTTGACTTCCGCAAGGCGTTTGATATAATTCCCCACAATCGTTTAATGAACAAAGTAAGAGCATATGGACTATCAGTCCAATTGTGTGATTGGATTGAAGAGTTCCTACATAACAGAGAGCAGCATGTTGTTCTCAATGGAGAGAAGTCTTCCGAAGTAAGAGTGATTTCAGGTGTGCCGCAGGGGAGTGCCGTAGGACCGTTGCTTTTCACAATATATATAAGTGACCTTGTGGATAACGTCGGAAGTTCACTGAGGCTTTTTGCAGATGATGCTGTAGTATATCGAGAGGTTGTAACAATGGAAAATTGTACTGGAAAGCAGGAGGATCTACAATGAATTGACGCATGGTGCAGGGAATGGAAATTGAATCTCGATGTAGACAAGTGTAATGTGCTGCGAATACATAGAAAGAAAGATCCTTTATCATTTAGCTACAATATAGCAGGTCAGCAACTGGAAGCATTTAATTCCATAAATTATGTGGGAGTAGGTATTAGGAATGATTTAAAATGGAATGACCATATAACATTAATCGTCGGTAAAGCAGAAGCCAGATTGAGATTCATTGGAAGAATCCTAAGGAAATTCTGTCCGAAAACAAAGACAGTAGGTTACAGTCCACTTGATCGCCCACTGCTTCAATACTGCTCACCAGTGTGGGATCCGTACCAGAAAGGGTTGATAGAAGAGATGAAGAAGATCCAACGGAGAGCAGCGCGTTTCGTTACAGGATCATTTAATAATTGCGAAAGCGTTACGGAGATGGTAGTGGAACACTCTGCGAGAGAGACGCTCAGTAGCTCGGTACGGGCTTTTGTCGAAGTTACGAGAACGTACCTTCACACCGAGGAGTCAAGCAGTATATTGCTCCCTCCTACGTATATCTTGCGAAGAGACCATGAGGATGAAATCAGAGAGATTAGAGCCCACCCAAAGGCATACCGACAATCTTTCTTTCCACGAACGATACGAGACTGGAATAGAAGGGAGAACCGATAGAGGTACTCAAAGTACCCTCCGCCAAACACCGTCCGGTGGATTGCGGAGTATGGATGTAGATGCAGATGTAGATGACGCTGTCGTTTATCGACTAATAAAGTCATCAGAAGATCAAAACAAACTGCAAAACGATTTAGAAAAGACATCTGAATGGTGCGAAAAGTGGCAATTGACCCTAAATAACGAAAAGTGTGAGGCCATCCACATGAGTGCTAAAAGGAATTCGTTAAACTTCTGTTACACAATAAATCAGTCTAATCTAAAAGCCGTAAATTCAACTAAATACCTAGGTATTGCAATTACGAACAACGAATCGGAAGGAACACACAGAAAATGTTGTGAGGAAGGCCAATCAAAGAGTGCGTTTTATTGGCAGGACACTTAGAAAATGTAACAGATCTACTAAGGAGACTGCCTACAGTACGCTTGTCTGTCCTCTTTTAGAATACTGCTACGCGGTGTGGGATCCTTACCAGATAGGACTGACGGAGAACATCGAAAAAGTTCAAAGAACGGCAACACGTTCTGTATTATCGCGAAATATGGGAGAGAGTGTCACTGAAATGATACAGGATTTGGGTTATAAATCATTAAAAGAAAGGTGGTTTTCGTTGCGACGGAATCACCAACCTTCTCCTCCGAATGCGAAAATATTTTGTTGACACCGACCTACGTAGGGAGGAACGATCACCGTGATAAAATAAGGGAAATCAGAGCTCGCACGGAAAGATATAGGTGTTCATTCTTTCCACGCGCTATACGAGCTTGGAATAATAGAGAATTGTGAAGGTGGTTCGATGAACCTTCTGCCGTGCACTTGCATGTGATTTACAGAGTATCGATGTAGATCTAGATACAACTGCAAACCAACGCCCCACGACTATTAGATTTTCATCTCTGGTTAGGTACTGCAATACCTTTTCCATATTTTCAAATACTTTTCAAATTCTGTTAAACGACGAGATGCGCGATGTGAGGCATGCAGATGCAGAACACCGCGTGCAGCCCCCACACGTCCACTACGGTATGGGATGCTCGGCGCGCCCGCCACGGAGTGTGGGCGCCCGGTCTCGCGACGCGACAGCATTGCGCATGCCGCGAGCGGCTGCGGCCGCGTGGGGCGCGCCGTCTATCACCGAATTAGTGGCCGCGCTGCCGGCGGGTAGCAGCCGGCAGGTATCCGCCACAGACACCCACCGCTATTGAACGCCCCGCGCGCCCACAGGCCCAGCATTTGTGCTACCGAGCGCGGCCGCCGCGTTTAGCGACCGCAAAGCCGTCGCTCGGTACGCTGACTCCACTAGCTCGGTCACCCCGCACACAGGAGCGTTTACACCTGTGCACCTTGCAGCCAGTCACAGCGCGCCTGTTCTTGGTCTCTCACGCAAGTAGAGGTACGCGTATAAGCGCATGTCTCTTTCGCAGCTTGTGCGCATGAGTGATCCCTTTTACGCCTAGATTCTTTACCCGCGTCGGCGCGATATTGTGGAAAAACGAAGGACCGCGCGCAATCGGCTGCTCTACAATCTTCCTCAAACGATGTTACGGAAACTACTTGAGCAAAAATTTTGGTTCTTATACAGGGTTTCGCGGACTAAAGCAGCCTGTGAAATTACAATGTGTGTGAAGTCTTATGGGACTTAACTGCTAAGGTCATCAGTCCCTAAGCTTACACACTACTTAACCTAAATTATCCTAAGGACAAACACACACACGCACGCCCGAGGGAGGACTCGAACCTCCGCCTGGACCAGCCGAACAGTCCATGATTGCAGCGCCTGACACCGCTCGGCTAATCCCGCGCGGCGTGAAATTACAGAAAATAAAAGCTGAATTAGCCGGCCGCGGTGGTCTAGTGGTTCTAGGCGCGCAGTCCGGAACTACGCGACTGCTACGGTCGCAGGTTCGAATCCTGCCTCGGGCATGGATGTGTGTGATGTCCTTAGGTTAGTTAGGTTTAAGTAGTTCTAAGTTCTAGGGGACCGATGACCACAGATGTTAAGTCCCATAGTGCTCAGAGCCATTTGAACCAAAAGCTGAATTAGACTTACCATTTATTTACAGTGAAAACTACAGAGGAAAACACATTTATAGAGAATGTTAAGTGACCCCCTGCAACACCAATACACAGTTGTGCACGTCTAAGCATAATCAGATACACCCTTCGTAAAGTTCGTATATCGATGACGGCAGCTTCACGGTTGTGTCTTCTTTCAGTTTCTGTACTGTGTGTGGATTTGTTTCATAGACGTTCCTCTTCAAGTTGTAAAGTAAGTGCTTATTCTATGAATGAGAACGACTGTGGAAGTTGAAATTACAAGTTTAAAGTCGCAAATTTTAGCACAAAATATGCAGCTTTTATACAGTTTTCAACTCGACGACATAAAAATAGCGCAATGGATAACGCACCTCACCAACATAAAACTTGAGATAATCCTATACACAACACTATTAAATATTAACTCTCTAAAGAGAATTAATCCTAAGCACAATAATACGAATGTTTAATTGGAAGTTTCTTTACAAAATTGCTCCTACATGTACATTACGGTGTTGGTCAGTACTAAGGAAATCGTCCTATTCCTGTTCAAAGTTCGGTACTATTTAGGATGACAATCAAGCCTACGGTGGATGGTTTGCTATGTGACAAATTTGAGCGCAAGATTACCCAAGGCGGCTCAAGTTTACAGTTGACGCAAACTGGTGAACGAACAAAGTTTACGCCTCTGCACATGGTATTTGCCTTAAGCTGCGACGAGGTGTTGTCTGCAAGGCCGCTCTCTCCCACTGAAATTCCTACGAAACTAATAAGGCCTTTGCTGAACTTCCCAGCAGAAACTTTCCCTATTTTGCTCGTTATGTGAGAAAACATGTACTCAACCCTAGTCTTAGAGTGTGGCGATATACATGCGTGTGGTTGGAGCAGTGTGCATATTATAGTGCCCTCTCAGTTCTCGCAAGAACAGTTAAATAATTTATCCGATTCGTTTCTCGACAGTTGGAGCTAAACATTGCTACAGCTAATCTCTATCTGGATTGCAGCCACGGTGAATGCAGTGTCCAAACAAATTTCTTCTCTCCGTCATACAGAGCGTTAAGTGCTCCATTCTGCACTTGACGCTAGTTCAGAGAAGAGTCCGCCAAAATTTCTCTCTTGTCCTACCCATGGCAGAACTTCCTCCCCTACTTGGGTTCATTCGTTCTTCACGCCACGGCCTTTTTCTATGAATGGGAGCATTCCTCTTATTTTGTGGAAACTCTATGAATCTCAATGTCCCTTCTATCAAACTGCGTCTAAACTTCAGTATTTTTCTCCTTCCTAGTATGTTTCCACCAATCGGATGTTTTGTGCACATTCTAGACGTCTAAAGTACATTGACCTTTCCATGTGTTGCATTCGCTGGACATGTGATTGAATTGCATTACTAGTTTTGGTTCGTATCCCGTTGGAATTCCGAAAAGCAGCTTTCTAAAGCTTTTTCTCTGTCCCTTGTGCAGATGTGCCACTACACACGGTCCTCCCTCCTGAATCACCTGGTTGGGGTAGCTGACCTTCTTCCTGCCACCCCTTTAAGTGGTTTCCGTTGTAACCCCTGCAGTGCGCCTTCACCTTCACAGTTGTCCTCCTGGCTTTTCAAACTAAAAACGACTCGCACTTCCTATTCCAAATTCCGCTCAAAGACATGCATTGTATAGGTTCCTATACAATGTGTTGATTATCGTCGATTGACTGTCATCCCTTTTTGCATTACAAACTGATAGGCAAATGTTCTCATAACTGCCAAATTCGTCAGGTGTCATATTCACCTTCTCGTTGCAATGTATAAAGCTCTCATGTAAGGTGTGAATCTGACCATTTATTCTGCCACCTTACAAAGTGTCCCCACAGGAAAAAAATCACGTGTTTTAGATCGGTGGACGTGATGGTCATAAACGTTTGCTGACAGTTCGTTCCTCTATGAAATCATGGACTCGTTCCAGGGAAACTTTAGACGTGTGGCATGTTGTCTCACCCAGCTGCAAGAAGCAGCAGTGGAGTAAACACAAAATGTATGAAAAATTTCCCTGTAGGCACCTGTCTTGACGTTAGTGTCAAAAAATATAGGGCCAATGATATGTGTTCCTGTTAAACCGCACCGAAGGACGATTTTCTTATCATGGAGTGGTTGTTGGTTCACAGCGTTAGCGTTCACCGTTGCCCAGTGCCTCGTGTTCTGTCAATTCACATGACCAGAAAAATACCATGCATCACCACTCATGACTTAATGGAAAGTGTCTAGCAAACCATCGTTTATATTATTCAGAAGCCACATGCCGTAATCTACATGTTTCTGACTGACAACCTGATGTAATTGCTGCACGACCGTCACACGATGTAGCCTCAAATCAAGACTTTTAAATATCCGCTGGCAGCTCCTCCTACTTACATACTCCTGTTGGGCCAATTTACGTGTAGACTTCTTTCGGCTCTGAATAATTTTTCGGTGAATGTCTGCAGTAACGTCTGGCGTAAGAACGGAAGAAATTCTTTGTCGTTTTACATTTTGCTCAGATCCGTAGGTGTGCCAGTTTTTATGCAGACACTAGACACAGAAAATTTGCGAATTTTCTTAATCGAACCTGTCTTCCCGTAAGCTTCCACAGTTTCTATTCTGTCTTCTACGGAGAAAGTCATTTTGTAGACTGCAGAGGAAAACGTCTAACTTCAGTGATAAAGTCAACTGAAATGCTGACAGAAGAATGCTAACAATTAGTTGTTGTGCAAAACTGTCTATTGTTGTAGATGTTTCCTCAATTTCAGAAGTCGAAATACTGCATTCGCATTCAAAGGGGAGGCGGGCTACTTTTAACTGCGCCACCTTGTACATCATTTTAAGAGGAATTGCCAATCTTCTCCTTAGTGGTCATAGTTCTTGTGATATTTGGGGATTACGTACGTCATCACACAAATCTTGAATAGTTTGCATTGAAAAATTGGGGTCGCTATGAGTTTGCATTTGGTCCATTTAAGATCATTTGTTGTTGAGTATCAAATGCAGGTAACATATTGAGTTTCTCTATAGACTTGGGAATAAGTGTGTATCTGTCTCCAGTCTTGAGAAAAAGAATTTTATCTATCACACACACTTCCGCCTGCTCACTCACCGATATTTTTATAGTTAATTATTAATAACATCTATCATATTTTGTAAATGGCTAAAGATATCGAAATGAGTTTTGGCTAAATGGTATCATAAAAAGAGAAGAGGTTTTTGGAATGCCTTTAATATGCAAAATTTTCATATATATATTGCATCAGAAGTAACTACAGATTTTTTTCAGTGGGATATTCTTTTTCGTTCATTTCGAATACCTGCATCATGTTGTATAAAACTCATCCAATATATGCTAATGAAAATGTAACCATTTCTTATGGAAAATGCACATGTTCTTGTTTCTAATTACTTAAACTATTTTCTTTTTTATCATTTACTGAATTCTCCGTCGGTGCTTGGCAGAACATGACAATAATAATAAAAAGGAAAACACTTCCTAATGTTCTGCAAAATTATATTTATTATGTCACGAAACGGATTTCAGCTTTTCAGGCCATCTTCAGGTGAAACTTGTCACCTGAAGATGTCCTGAGAAGCCGAAAGCCTGTTCCGACAAAATTAATATAATTTTGCAAAACATTAGGAAGTGCTTTCCTTTTTAATATTAACAATATTTTGTGAAACATCGACAAATATGAAGTTGTCTTTGCAATGAACTCTGGAGTTTTATATTTAGTGTATAATCAGAAAGAAGACTAACACTTTTCATAAAAATAATGATTGGGGTTTCCTAATCGGCAGAACTGACGAACGATAAACAAGGAAAAAACCGATAATCCAACAACCAGTACAATTTGTTTCTCATTAATTCATTCAGCTACGGTGCAAACGCAAACGCGTACAACAAACTGAATCTGTCAACTATCAGTTATAGTCAAGTAACCCAATAAACAGAGAGAAACGTGGACATGCGCACGGCTATTGCATGTGCCTCCCCTGCTCCTGCAATGCGCACGGTGGCCTGTGCGCACACATCAGACGCATTCGTAACTCTGCACCGCTGCGTGCGCTCCCTTGTTTCTCCGTGCAACAGGCGAAAGTGTCTATTGGGCACGGAAATCCGCACAGGGATAAACGCACCTTATTCATTACGTACACGTCAAGACCATACTACTGAGCGGCGATAAACCAGAAAAGAGGATGGATCTCCTAATTGTGCGGCTTATATCCTCTGTGACCAGTTAACATGGATTGTGCTGCTGTTCGTTGGCGTGATAGTTTACACGATCCAGAAAGTTGTGCCTCACGGAAGTCAGATCACTGTCGTATGCCTTTACTTCAGAGAATTTATCGAAATCGTGTTACAACAGTTACTGCAATGATACATTTAATTTGTTGTGTGCAGTATTATTATAAAAACGCTTCACTTTCATTTAAACTCGTTACAAATTTTAAAATCTGCTTACAAAAAATTGCAGCTTAACGAGGTGGGGGAGGGAAAGGGGGCGGGACACCCTCGGCAGTACTGCCAACGGAGCAGAGTCATATAGGAAGGTTTTTAGGTTAAAGGGGTCCCATAGTTTGTATCGGTTAAAACGATGGAACAGAACTCAATGATCTTGATAAGTGTGTCCAACGTTACAGATATTTGTCATAAGCTGTTGTCTCGTAGCATGCCACTTTTATTCCCGAGTCATCAGTCTCCTGAGTGCGACCCGCCACAAACCCCTCTCCTGCGCCAATCTTTCATCTCAGAGTAGCAACTACGTCCGCTTTTATTTGCTGGATCTATTCCGATCTCTGTCTTTCTCTACAGTTTTTACCCTGTACAGCTCCCTGTCGTATCGTGTCAGTTATTCCCTTTAGTCCTAACAGGTGTCTATTATCGTGTCCCTTCTTCTTCTCAGTGTTTTCCATATATTCCTCTCCTTGCTGCTTCTGTGGAGAATCTCCTTATTGCTTACCTTATCAGTCCATCTAATTTTCAATATTCGTCTGTATCACTACACCTCAAATGTTTCTTTTCGTTTCTGTTCCAAGTCTCACTGCCAAACAAACCTGTGCTTCAAACGCAAATTCTCAGAAATTTCTTCTTCAAATTAAGGTCTATGTTTGATACTAGTAGACTTTTCTCGGTCAGGAACGCCCTCCCTGCCAGTGCTAGCCTGCTTTTGAGTCGTCCTTGCTCCTTCCGTCATTGGTTATTTTGCTGCCTAGATAGTAGAATTCCTTATCTTCATCTACTCCGAGACCACCAGTCATGATGTTACGTTTCTCACTGTTCTCATTTGTGCTACTTTCCATTATTTTCGTCTTAGATTTACTCTCAGTCCATATTCTGTGCTCATTAGACTGTGCATTCCATTCAGCAGTTCCTGTAACTCTTCTTCACTCTCACTGACGGTAGCAATGTCATCAGTGAACATTATTATTGATATCTTTTCGTCTTGAGTTTTATTTCCACTCTTGAACTTTTATTTCCATCATTGCTCCTTCGACGTACAGATTGACCAGTAGGGGCTAAAGAATACGTCACTGTGCCACGCGGGATTAGCCGAGCAGTTTAAGGCGCTGCAGACATGGACTGCACGGCTGATTCCGGTGGAAGTTCGAGTCCTCCCTCGGGCATGGGTATGTGTGTTTGTCCTTAGGATAATTTAGGTTAAGTAGTCTGTAAGGTTAGGGACTGATGCCCTTAGCACTTAAGTCCCAAAGATTTCACACACATTTCAACATTTACGTCACTGTCTTACACCATTTATAATCTGAGCACTTTGTTCTTGGTCTTCTACTCTTATTAGTCACTCTTCTCTCTTGTACATATTGTGTATTATCCGTCTCTTCCTATAACTGACCCCTATTTTCCTTAGAATTTCGAACATCTTGCTCTATTTTACATTGTCGAACTTTTTTCCAGTTCGATAAATCCTGTGAACGTGTGACACTTTATGCTACTGAAAAATCACATACTCTCCTGGAAAGACATATGTTGTCTCTACGTAAACGTAGTCTCCGAGAGTGGATTCATAACCAAATCAATGAAGAGTGCCTTCTGTTTGTCACAAAGATCGTTTAGAAAACTGTAATCGATCGTTTACTTCACTTAATTTTCCTTTCAAAACTAAGTGGACCCTACAGAAACAAATTACTTTCCCATTTTAAAAAAATCGAACGAAGCAAGCATGCTGTCGTTTGAAAATTTATAATATGGTCACTTGAAGCTAGCTGTTATTTCCAGTAAGTTGTGTTAAGGTCGAATCAGACTGCCTGAAAATACAACTACAGCTGGGTCAAATTCCATTGCTTACATATGGACGCAGAACTTCTCATTGCGCCTAGCTTCACATTAGTTTTGAATAAGGGAAAGGCGGAATCTGGTTAAGTGTCACCTACGTACCTTCATAGGAATGGAATATTTACATCACCTTGTACCGCACTTTGTCATATCTGGCTCAATTTCATACATTTGTGAAAAGTTTCTAAAGCCAAGGTCGCATAAATACAGGTATTTGTTCATTTACAACAACCGGTTTCGTCAGACAGTCCCTTCATCTTGATGTGCTACTGTGCATTTTATTTTATTCTGTGATTTTTACGACGTAACGATCATCTATGACCCCTACATATATGACCATGGCCACGTGCACAAGGTGCTTTTTCATTTTTAATGTTTTACTTGTGACAAGCTTTGGTATAATGTGTTGCATTTTAACTACTAACGTAACAGCTTGGAGGGAGCATCAAGCTAAAAGTGAACACGTTTTGTAAAAAACGCTGTTGAAGACCTAAAGATCACGGCAAAGTCTGTCGAAACCGATTGCTTCAAATAAACAAATATCTATGCGATCTCAGCTTTAGAACGTTTTTAACAAGTAAACTAGATCGCTCCTTCTGATATCGCAACATGAGAAAATTCAGTCATACTTTTTCGATTATCCTGTGTGGTGTAACAGTTACATATATCATGAATTGAACAACAGAGCGGTATATATACTCAGAACAGGGGGTTCGTAAACAACTCACATATCAACCATTTTTTTTAATAGTATGCTACTGTTAATCATCAAAACCTAGCGATATGCTGTAATAATTAAGACATTGTACACGCATTCTGAAGGACATGCAGTCAAATACTCGTTCGATCGACCTGATGTAATTACGTTTTATGTGGAGTTCCCATTTCAGTTAAGAAGAACTGCGGTATGGTGCGGACGATTTCTGTCCGCAGCTCTGGCCCATTCGAGCTTGTGCATCGTTTCTCTTTGCCTCGTTGCCAATGCATTTTCAACTCCGCAACTTTCTTCGTTCTTGGACATTCGTCCTCAAAATAAACAGAGTGAGGAAGAAATAAGCGTAAAACCAGAAATTAGAGAAACTAAGTTTAGAAGAAAGTTGTATGGTGTATGATGATAAAAGCTTGCAGGGCGCAGGTGCTGTTACGTGTACTGTCATAGCTACTTCTATATGCTCTCTAGAAAGAACTGAAATTCTTGGGAATATGCAAAACTAGATCGGAGTTACGTTTACAGTGTCCTCTGTTTTCAGTCCTTCTCTTTTTTTCCATTTTCTGAGCCACTTTTCGTTTGCAGATGAACCCTGCTCAAGATAGCGGAATTCTAAATGCGAAATTTAATATTCGCGAAGGTCCTTTGCAAGTACACCCAGTAATAATAACGGTTATTAAAAGTGGAACATTTCGAAGCGAGTGCTTAGAAAACTGCGCGAATGTTAATCAGAGTGTCGTTAAGGCTGTCATTTACATATAATTTGCATGAAACAATCTGATATTTCTGTTGGATCTGCTCTTTTGGTAAATGCAGTAATTTAAATTGCTATCGCCAAGTGATCAGCATCACAGGCGTCGTCTGGCGTAGCTGCCACAGGGAAGTAATTATCCTTCCAGAAGTGCTGAGGACGCAATGAAACTGATAAATATTTGCCATTTTGAAAGAGAAAGAATTGTCGGTTTCATTAAATGATGCGTTAATCGGGTGTTTTCTTATAATTACTCGCGACAGTCTTTACCAGACGCACACAAACGGGGATTGAAGCCGCGAGGGAATTAATGGCCGTTGGTCTGACTCACCAGCCCGTCTGTGTGTTTCTGTCAGTACCAGAAACACAACACTCAGCTGTCTTGTTTTGCCGATTAATTAATTAGAAAGGACGATGATTCAAATCCCCGTCCGTGCATCCAAATGTAGTTATTCCGCAGCTTCCCTAAATCACTGCAGGCAAACGCCGGGATGGTTCCTTTGAAAATAGCAAGGCCGATGTCCTTCCTTCCATATCCTCTCGTAGTCTGAGCTTTTGCTCGATCTCTAATGATCGAACTGTCGACGGGACGTTAACAGCTAGAATTTATTCATTTCTTCGATTAACTAGTATTGATCGAGCCCTTATTTTGCGTGTTCTGCGTGGCTAGTGGATTTGATGCGACAGTACTGAAAAGTGGCCAAACACTGTAAACGTGCGTGTGAAATATTTTTAAGGATGTATGGATGATAACTTTTAGTTGGGCTAGGTACCGGAGACGCCAACAGCCCTGCCGCACCGGTAAAACCGGTACCCATCGTATCACCAAAGTTAAGCGCTGTCGGACATGGCTAGCACCTGGATGGGCCACCGTCCGGGTCTGCCGAGCGCTGCTGGCAAGCGGGGTGCACCTAATGCTTGGGAGGCCAATTGAGGAGACGCCTATCGGCTGAGGATGTACGGAACAGGACTCTGCGTCTCTATTTTTCCTGCTTCTGCGTCCTTTGTGATCCTGCTTCCCACTTCTAATTCGCCTCTTCCATTTATCACTCTCAGGAATTCATATTCATATTTAGTACCCTTTGGTCTTTCTTTTGATAATTCTCATATCATACTGGCTACAGAAAATCCTTTACATTCCGATCTCAATAAATGAATGAACGTGGAGTCAAACTAAAAATGCGGTGGTTGAAAGAGATACAGGGGAGTTGGGTGCAAACTCAAAGTTCTCTGCGAGGATAGGTCATTAATCCGGAGCCTCCCTCCATTTCTGGAAAAGATTCATTAAGGTATCAATATTGCATTCCACTTTTCACCACGCTTTCTTTTCATTTTGTGTTGATAAATATCACATTCCTCGTACCGTGCTTAGTTGCCTGCCACGTATGTTGGGCAGTTTAATAGACATTGATTTCAAAGTAATAATATGGATACGGGAGCTTTGTGAAATGACCTTTCAGGCGATGGAAGGAAGATTAAGGTTTAACGACCTGTCCGCTAATGAAATCCGTCATAAACAATCCGTCTCAAATGAGAACAATAGCGAAGTCCATAGGTATAGAACCGGAAGTAAAAATGACTTTTATTAGCCTTATTAAAGTCGTCAGTGGGTCAGAAGTGAGTCCAGTATACAACAACAAAAATTTTAGATAATCTGTCCAATAACATAAAATAACTGAAAGGTAACAAAGCAGGTTTTAAATGTAACCGAAAATCATTTCTTGCGTAAACATCTGAGGTCATCAGTCCCCTAGAACTTAGAATAGTTAAACCTAAGAACGTAACACACATCCATGCCCGCGGCAGGATTCGAACCTGCGACCGTAAATGTAACGCTGTTCCGGACTGAAGCGCCTAGAACCGCTGAGCCACAGCGGACGGCTCTTCCGTACAACTCATTCTGATCTACACTCAATGCTTTATTGAAAAACTGTTAGCTTGAAAAGATAAAGTCTAGTTTTTTAATGTAGTTGGATTAGTAGGGTTGATATATACAATATTATTAGTAAACCGTACCCAAGTAAGTGAAGATGTTCAAATTATTTTGCCTATCCGCTATTCTCATGCATCTTGAAACTAATAATATATTCATGTGCTATAAACTGACTCGTTACACATCATTACGATAAAAAAATCTTTCAAATAATCTATGGGGCATGTAACTCACTGACTAGTTAACAAAAGGCTGGGAACCCATCAGTAAGATTCTCCTAGAAAAGTAATTGAAAAGATCTCGAAAAACACGGCTTGCTTAAATTTGGATTGCCTGCGGTAAATTTTAGCAGCCGACCTCACCGAAGCCCACTCCCACAATGTTACCTCTCATTGCCTGATTATCATTGTAATTAAGAATTCCGTTACTCGTGACACTAATTTTGGCGTATGCTTGAGTAGCTCCTTGATCAGTGCTACAATTTACATTTCACTGTTCCATCTGTAATTACCTGCATGTCGATGAGGCGCATTTGTAAACAGTCAACAGTTACTTTCCAAGAAGAGACGCACAAATTAGGATATCGGGCAGAAGTTAGTGTGAATAACGAAAAGCGTGCTTTTTGGGCCAGTAATTTCAGTTAGGTAAGAGGAAAAAGCATATTTGTTAGAAAGAATAACTTCATCCGAACTGGTTGCAAGCGAAAATTTACATTGGTGGTAAAATATTTGCACTGAATACAAGCGCGCGCTCTCTGGTATGCACCAGTTCCGTAAAAGCTGACACCGACGAATGTGCGTTCCGGGGAACAGTTTTGACGTGATTTATTCCTAGGTAAATATTTTGGTTTAAAAATATTTTGAAATCTGAATATTTTCGGCATATTTGTACAAGACCGCATTATTTTTGCGGCTGTACCACGAAATTCAGCTCTTTATTTTATTTCTTTTCTTTTTTTTAAATAGTTGACATGGACGATGTGAGCTTCCATTCTGCAGCTTCCCTCAAATTCATATTACTGGCCAGTCATCTGCTTTCTCGGAACCGGGCTTACATCCCCACGAATCGGTTTCAATGTACGGGTACCTATCATCCTTTGTTATGAAGAGAAAGGAGAGAATACCAGAACTGACAAATTAGCTCACTTTTCTAAAATAGCAAAAGGACAGCAAAACTTAAAATCATACCATCAGACAAATAGGTCGCCTTCCGATTTTCATTCAGGACATTCACGCTGGTTGGGTGATTAGTAGATATCAACCGCATTTCGGTAATGGAAAATACCTTACAATAAAGGCTCACCCGGTTGGATGTCTCAGTTGCTGATGAATCATTCGGGCTGGATTGCCGGGTCGAAGAAACTTTTCTGTTCCCGACGTTTCGTTCAGAGCGGCACCGGACATCTTCGGAGGCGCTCCTGTCGACGCTGAGTCTTGTCGACTGACAAGTCGGACGTCGAAGAGTGACATAATTACTGTGTAAAGTGGGAAGGGTCTAGTTTACACTTCACCAGCAGAGATCATATTTGTCAGAGTTTAAATTTAGCTATCGATTGTACCCTGTCAAGGATAAAAACTTGTCTACCGATTCTACAGAGCCACTGTCCACAGATCATTAAGTTCCAGGACTTCTCCTTTTCTGCTTAAATTACCACTATCCTTATATACACACATAAAAACAAGGTTTCGCATCACCCCGGTTCCCAGAACTCCTGAAGATAGACGTTGACTGTAGATATTTTATCACAGACACAGTCCCTTTCGTGATGACTGGGTGTTGTGTGATGTCCTTAGGTTAGTTAGGTTTAAGTAGTTCTAAGTTCTAGGGGACTTATGACCATAGATATTAAGTCCAATAGTGCTCAGAGCCATTTTTTGAACACAGTCCCTTTGACTGTTCAGAGATGTCACTAAACCCACCCAAAAATGTAAACAATCATGCATGAGAAGCGCCTTTTAGACGAATGGGGGTACGACAACTGATCAGTTCCAGCATTCTACCAGGAAGGAGGTACACGCCTCGTATTGTCTGTAGTTCAACCATGCCTCTACAGTCAGAACCACGGTTCGATCGCGTCCGCATTAGTAGTTTTTTTGACTGTTTAGAGATGTCACTAAACCCACCCAAAATTGTAAACAATCATGCATGAGAAGCGCCTATTAGACGGACGGGGGTACGACAACCGATCAGTTCCAGCATTCCACCAGGAAGGAGGACACGCCTCGTATTGTCTATAGTTCAACCATGCCTATACAGTCAGAACCACGGTTCGATCGCGTCCGCATTAGTAGTTTGTGCCATGAAGGGTTCTCAGCAAGGGAAATATCCAGGCGTCTCGGAGTGAACCAAAGCGATGTTTTTCGTACATGGAGGAGATACAGAGAGACAGGAACTATCGATGATATGCCTCTCTCATGCCGCCCAAGGGCTACTACTGCAGTGGACGACAGCTGCCTACCGATTACGGCTCGGAGGAACCCTGACTGCAGCGCCACCATGTTGAATAACGCTTTTCGTGCAGCCCACAGGACGTCGTGTTACGACTCAAACTGTGCGCCATAGGCTGCATGATGCAAAACTTCACTCCCGACGTCCATGGCGAGGTCCATCTCTGCAACCACTGCACCATGCAGCGCGGTACAGATTAGCCCAGCAACATGCCTAATGGGCTTCTCAGGATTGGCATCACGTCCCCTTCACTGATGAGTGGCGCTTATGCCTTCAACCATACAATCGTCGGAGACGTGTTTGGAGGCACCCTTGTCAGCCTGAACGCCTTAGACACACTGTCCAGCGAGGGCAGCAAAGCGGAGATTCCCTTCTGTTTTTGCGTGACATTGTGCGGGGTCGACGTACGCCGCTGGTGTTCATGGAAGGTGCCGTAACGGCTGCGCGATACGTGAATGTCATTCTCCGACCGATAGTGCAAACATATCGACAGCATATTGGCGAGGCATTCGCCTTCATGGACGACAATTCGCGCCCCCATCGTGAACACCATGACTTCCTTCAGAATGACATCGCTCGATTAGACGGCCAGCATGTTCTCCTGACATCATCCCTATCGAACATGTATGGATAGATCGCAAAGGGCTGTTTATGGACGACGTGATCCACCAACCACTATGAGGGATCTACGCCGAATCGCCGTTGTGGAGTGGGACAATCTGGACCAACAGTGCCTTGATGAACTTGTGGATAGCATGCCACGACGACTACAGGCATGCATCAATGCAAGAGGAAGTGCTGCTGGGTATTAGAGGTACCGGTGTGTACAGAAATCTGGACCACCACCCCTGAAGGTCTCGCTGAATGGTGGTACAACATGCAATGTGTGGTTTTCATGAGCAATAAAAAGGGCGGAAATGATTTTTATGTTGATCTCTATTCCAATTTTCTGTACAGGTTCCGGAACTGTGGAACGAATGTGATGCAAAACATTTTTAATGTGTGTATTTTGATGACTTCTCTATACAGTCGCTGAGAATAGCTTGTCCTTGTCATAATAGATAAAATTTTGGTTTCGGAAAAATTCACTTCATGGTTTCCTGACAGAAGAGCATGTTCTGTTGGAGACAATTTTTCTGTTTTCCTTAGTCGGCAAAAACTTTCATGTTCTTTTTTCTTGTACTCATGCTTTCCTTGATAGTTACTATGTAGACATTTCCACAAGTACACGGAATCTTGTATAATCCATTTGCTGACAGAGGAGTTCGTTTGTGTTCTACAGATGGAGATGCTTGAAATATATTCTTAGTTGGTCTATGAAACAGTCTAATAACATGTTACTATAAAATCTGCCGTGTTTTAATGAAAGAGAGAGAAACCACTCTTTTACCGTTGCCTTTTTTCCTGCTGTTCTTCGGTCGCAGAACCCTATTTACTTCTAATGGCATCTCTCTTTCGTTACGGACGATGGATGTAGTTCCCATGTAAATATCCATCTGTGCGTATGAGTTCCCGAAAAACCTTGTATTTTACCGGACCAGACCAATGTTTAGACCAACTAAGGAAATATGTCAAAAACCCCAGTCTGTAAGGGACAAACGCCCGCTCCTCTCAGCAAGAGGTGTATATAATATTCGCTGTACATGTGGAAAGATCTACACTGAAACTGTCAAGAGAAGCGTGAATACAAGACTGAAAGAACATTAAAGTCTTTGTCGACAAAGGATAACAGAAAAATTAGGTCAAGATTTAGAGTCACCAGAAGCACCTTCGAAGATGTCCAGCGCAGCTCTGGACGAAACGTCTGGAACTGGAAAGTCTCTTCGACCACGGCCATACACCTCGGAAAGTTCACCAGCATCAATGAAAAATATGTCCTCGGTATCTGATGGGACAAGAAATTTGGTATCAGAGCGACTTGTGTAATGTCATATTGTGACGATTACTCACATTAAGTATTACTAGCTGCTGGTAACCAACTGTCTTATGATCAAGGAAAAAAAAAAAAACCTCCAACTTCACGTCTGATTATGTATGTTCGGAACCTCTGCATTTACATGCTGCGGATAATAAAATTTTAACAGCGGCTGTATTAAAAACTATCAGACATCAGGTGTCGTCAGACTGTTTCTTAATGACTAAAATTTCACTATCTCTTACGTTCCGCTGACCAAATATCAGGGACAGAAATGTTCGCCTTCATTAGGATACGAGATCCACCAATTTCCGGGCCGCCGCTGATGCGAAAGCGTGGTTTATGAAGTTTTACCACAGAGTATAGCGTTGCAGATCTAATTGAGCTGACAGCCTTTTTCAGGCTTCATACTGATCCCCAATTTCCGATTCAAAGATATTATGTTTCACAAATGATTGGCTGTAATCAGACTTCCTGGAAATGAGGGAAGCTACCTGCGTATCCATTTAGCTATTTCGTGTAGTGTAGCACGGATCTCTGCATAAAACTTTAGACCCCAACATACTCGTTTACATACATACGCCGTATGTATTACTAATGCGAGAGCCGCTGTTACTTTCAGGACACACCAACGCTCCCTGTTACTGGTGCAAGAACTCGTATCCACACACCATCGTTGCATAGCGTAATTATTACGGTGAAATACATAAGTATTTTCAAGGATGATACTTGAATGTATAGAGATTGGTTTTACAGATATAAGTATGATTAGCTCACGTTCAAGTTAGCACAGCGTCCGTCAGAAAGACCTGCCGTTTTGCAAAGAAAAGGTAAAAACTATCAAAGATACAGAGATAATATTTTATTTGTGAACGACAAAACTATGCCACTTTACATTAGCTGTTTTTAAAAATTACGTCCGGTAAATAGCGTCCTCCATAGCTGACGAGTAGATGAACACTTTCCCGGAAGTTGTACATAGTTCTTCATGGACGATTGCCTACTTAAGTGTTTGCAGGGTTGTAGGGCGATATTTGTACACTTGAGCCTGAAAGAAAAAAAACGCAAAGAAAAAAATCAAAAGGCGGTTGCCTTGGGGAACCCGCGAAGAGAGAAGACGTAGAGGAACTGTCTCAAAATTTCTAGAGAACGCCGAGAAGTGTGAGCTGTGGCTCCATCTTGTTCGAACCAGACTTCTGCCTCTTCATGGTCCCTAGCACACTAGTTTAACTTAGGTCCGAGGACGGTTTCTATCATGTGATAGTAGCGATTTTATTTAAGCGTCACCGTTACGCCACCTTCTTCGAAGTCATACGGGCCCCATACACCAAAAACAGCAACACTGCACCAAACTAACACACAATGGCTGTGAAGTGGTCGTCAGTGAGGTTCCTGAAGGTTTTCTGCTGCCCAGTAGCGGAAATTTTGCTTGTTTCGCGTACCTGACAAATGGAAATTGGTCTCATCAGAAGAAATCAAAACAGCGCTCGGGGGTGTATTCTGAAGAATTTCCTCACACACGGCCCTGCGAGTTTCAAAATCTCCCTCAGTTCTTAGGTGAGGATCATTTTGGTTGCAGGAGGAGGAATAGATTAAGGTTTAACGTCTCGTTGATAACGAGGTCATTAGAGATAGAGCACAAGTCCTGATTAGGAGAGGATGGGAAGGAAATCGTGCCCTTTCAAAGGAACCATCCCGACATTTGCCTGAAACGGTTAAGGGAAACCACGGAAGACCTAAATCAGGATGGCCAAACGCCGGTTTGAACCTCGTCCTCCAGAATGTATGTCCAATATGCTAACGGCTGCGCTACCTCGCACGTTAATTTTGTACGGGTGCATGTGAAATTCTCTTTGCAGGATTCTTCAAATGATCCCAGGGCAGCTGCACGTTTAAGTGGTGAGCGAATTGGAGACTGCTGGACGGACGCTCTCACACGCACCACGTTTTCCAGCTTTGTTTACAGTCCGAGGTTGGCTAGCAGATTTTCTTTTCAATCCACAGTCTCACGTTCATACGTTCGATACACAAAATGCGCATATTTTTCCACCGGGTAGAGAATCAGGTCAGCCAAGTAAGAGCCAAAGGCGAAATGCTTACTGAGTAGCAACCAGAGAACCTCCATTACGAATGTACTCGTCCACAACAAACACACGGCGCTCGCCTAGCCAAGCCATTGAACCTAATGGAAATGGCACGCACATGACTACCGACCGAGACCCCCTCCACATTCGTATCCCCACCACAACTCACAGAGCGGCCTCTCCAAACACGGGAGGTCTTTATGCCGGACCTTGTAGAGTATTTTGTTTCCGAAGTTACAGTAAACTCGAAAAGTGTTTTGAAATAAAGATTGATTTTTTGTGTTCAAAACAGTTTATATCATTTTTTTGTGTGTGTACAATTACTGTGAGCAGTTTCAGACGACGCAGATGATCTCATTGAAAGCTTGTTTGACGTACTGCAGTGTCATCTTACAAAATTCTTATAATATTAGAATGTATCGACATTTAGGCCGAGATGTAGAGGCCTTCCTCAGTGCGAAAAGTGGTTAGCCGGGGTGTGGGTACACCAATAAATAGCTTTCCTAACGGTGTCGCTAGACAAACGATGTTGTATTTATTAGATTTTATTAACTCTATAGCCGGCCAGAGTGGCTGAGTGGTTCTAGGCGCTACAGTCTGGAACCGAGCGAACGCTGCGGTCGCAGTTTCGAAATGGAACAAATGGCTCTGAAGACTATGCGACTTAACTTCGAAGGTCATCAGTCGCCTATAACTTAGAACTAATTAAACCTAATTAACCTAAGGACATCACATACATCCATGCCTGAGACAGGATTCGAACCTGGTCGCTCGGTTCCAGACTGTAGCGCCTAGAACAGCACGGCCACTCCGGCCGGCCCGCAGGTTCGAATCCTGTCTCGGGCATGGATGTGTGTGATGTCCTTAAGTTGGTAGGTTTAAGTAGTTCTAAGTACTAGGGGACTCATGACCTCAGAAGTTAAGTTCCATAGTGCTCAGAGCCATTTGAACCAGAATGAGATTTTCACTCTGCAGCGGAGTGTGCGCTGATATGAAACTTCCTGGCAGATTAAAACTGTGTGCCCGACCGAGACTCGAACTCGGGACCTTTGCCTTTCGCGGGCAAGTGCTCTACCATCTGAGCGACCGAAGCACGACTCACGCCCGGTACTCACAGCTTTACTTCTGCCAGTATCCGTCTCTTACCTTCCAAACTTTACAGAAGCTCTCCTGCGAACTTGCCAGGAAGTTTCATATCAGCGCACACTCCGCTGCAGAGTGAAAATCTCATTCCGGAAACATCCCCTAGGCTGTGGCTAAGCCATGTCTCCGCAATATCCTTTCTTTCAGGAGTGCTAGTTCTGCAGGTTCGCAGGAGAGCTTCTGTAAAGTTTGGAAGGTAAGAGACGGATACTGGCAGAAGTAAAGCTGTGAGTACCGGGCGTGAGTCGTGCTTCGGTCACTCAGATGGTAGAGCACTTGCCCGCGAAAGGCAAAGGTCCCGAGTTCGAGTCTCGGTCGGACACACAGTTTTAATCTGCCAGGAAGTTCCATTTGAACCAATTTGAAGAACTCTAAAATATCGCGTTGAATGAAAACACCGCTCCAGCATTATGATTTTTTATTTAAAAAGCTCTTTTTATTTTAAAAGGTTTATTGTTTAAAAAGCGTTTTAAATAAATTAAATATACAACTGCATCGGTGTTTTTACTCAGCGTGAAGTTTACGGGCTGTGGATGTCCATTAAATAAACTTTTGTGTTTATTTACAACGTCGGTAGGTATAAGGAGAGAGGTGGTGGGATATGTGGCCGACGTTTCGTGAACTGCACGGCTTGCTGGCAACTTGTAGCTCGGTAGGAAGTAGCGGCAAGCTTCTTGGGGCCGTGTTACCCCACTGCAGGTAGCGGAAAGACGATGCCGGTCATGCGTGTGCTGTTTTCTTGGCCAGTTACTGCGGTGATGCCGCTGCCCTGCGATCAGACGCGGCCCGTCGCACTCAGACTTCCGACAGCCGGTACGCCGGCAGCCTGCACCCATTTTTCTCTTCGTCTTTGGAAGGCTGCTTCGGGATTTCGATTGCCTCTCTCATTATTCGTGTATGAATCCACGGTTGTGTTGCCAGTTTTCGTGCTTGGTTGTCTTCAGACAGACCAGATTGGGCTGTGTTGTACCAGACTGAGTTGTAACGACACGTATCACATGAAACTAGTGGTAGCAACAGCCCAGCACTTTTTGAACTCAAGACGTCCTAATCTGGCCGAAAGGGGCTACAACAGTTACACAACACGTGGTGAAGACTGATATATGGTTAAAATGTCTCTGAGCACTATGCGACTTAACTTCTGAGGTCATCAGTCCCCTAGAACTTAGAACTACTTAAACCTAACTAACCTAAGGACATCACATACATCCATGACCGAGACAGGATTCGAATCTGCAACCGTATCGGTTGCGCTGTTCCAGACTGTAACGCCTAGAACCGATCGGCCACCCCGGCCGGCATACTGATTTGTGCCTAAAATGAAAAAAATAACAAGAACACTGTCTTCTCTGAGAAAAAATTTCCACATTCCGTAAGTCTTGGAATATTTAACCAAAAAACATAAAATAAATCCAGTTGATTGATCATGCAGACTAAGTTCCTGGCATCACTAACTGGATGTTAAATAGATAGGAAGGAAACCATGACTTTCCGCCGTAAAGGGCACTGCGGCAATGCAACGGTGAGAGTTGAAAATTTGTGCAGGAGTGGAACTCGAACCTGGATCCTCCGCTTCACTAGAACTGATGCCTTAACCTCCTCTGCTATCCAGACGCACTTTCCATCAGACCCTGACTGCCAACTTCCCGCTCCCCGCACCGCGAAAGCCCCGCCGACTAACATCCTAGTCGCAGAATTGACTCCCGTATGAGTTCAGATGTTCCTTCTGCATTGGCGTTGAAACTTTCTCATCAAACAGTCGTCGCACCCATAGAATTGTAGATATGAGTGGCGTCTGTTCTGTCGGACATTCTACTCGTTTAAGTTCCATGAGATGTGATTCACACTCGTTTTCATAGCACTTGGCGGTTGGTATAGCCTTGACAAAGACAGTTGTCCTTCTGTCTTATTATAAAGATTACATTCGCATGAAACAACAAGTTTACTGCTACCAGTCACTGTTTATTTACTTGCATAATGCGATTCGAAGTTTTGAACGTCCATCAAAAAAATGGCTCTGAGCACTATGGGACTTAACATCTGAGGTCATCAGTCCCCTAGACTTAGAACTCCTTAAACCTAACTAGCCTAAAGACATCACACACATCCGTGCCCGAGGCAGGATTCGAACCTGCGACCGTAGCCGGCGCGCGGTTCCAGACTGAAGCGCCTAGAACCCCACCATCAACAGGGTGATTAATGTGGATTCATTTGGTATGTATGTGATGTGTTACTTCTCTGGAGTAACTTGACGCACTGTCTAGAAGAGAAAATCAAAACACCATTTCAGAGTATGACTCATCGTTTTGCAGAGATCGTTAACTAAAGGATGACCAAAAATATAAATAAAGTATAATAAAATACCTCCAGTGGCTGGTAGACACACTCTTCTCCGGGCAGAGACAGTAAATCCACATCGAGCTTGTCGTAGTATTAATGCTACAGCTTAGTCTACTGTGGTAGTGAGATACACGGTTCGGCTTCCCGTGTGTTTGATGTCGTCTTGGATGCTTGTCTCACCTGAGTTTAATGCTGCAAAAGTCTGGATTTGGTTGCACGTTGCACGTTGGCATCTTTCGAGGACAGAGGGCTCGCCAACCACGTCATTAAGGTTGCGAACCGGTAAGTGGTGGGGCGCATGAAATAATTGGCGCAGGATTTTATTCTGGAGAGCCTGTAGGCGAATGCTCGGAGCTGCATTTCCCCATACTTCACTGGGGTAGTTCATGCCGGGCCAAACATTCAACTGACCAACAGTGAAGACTCTTCCTTGAGCAGTGGGTAAAGCGCACAATACCGCTTATTCACATGATTAATATGCTTCTTCCATATGAGGTTCTAATCTAAGAAGATCCCTAGGTATTTCGAGAAGTGGATGCCCAAAAAGCACAACAACGGTGACCGCTGGTGGATGACACCTGCTCGGGATCGTGCCTTAGCTTTTGGTAGCATTGAAACGGAGATCCCAGTTCGCAGCTCATTCTTCAGATTGGTATCAAGCATCTTGAACACAGCGATACATAGCCACCGGCAACCTATTGCGCGTGAGAAGAGCTGTGTCATCGTCGTACACGGCATTGATTACTCTTGGCGACTTCGGAAGGTCTGCTGTGTGTGCTATATACAGCACTGGATGTAAAAACGGAGCCCTGCGGTACCTTGGCCCGTTCGGGAAATATCCTCTCCCCAGCGTCAACAATGCTAGGGTGGTGGTCAGGATAGCTGCGGATGAGTTTGACAAACACTGGCTGGAATCCCTGTACAAAGAGGTTGCACAGCCGGCCACGGTGCCAGACGCTGTCAAACGACTTTGACAAAACCAAAAATAATGCTCCACAGTATACTTTATTGTCAAAAACTGGGGTAGCCTCCTCAACAACGAACCGCTAATGAGCGATCGAGTGGTGTTAGCGGAAGCCAAATTTCTCACTGCTGCTGACGTCTTCAGTCCTGAGACTTGTTTGATGCAGCTCTCCATGCTACTCTATCCTGCGCAAGCTTTTTCATCTCCCAGTACTTACTGCAACCTACATCCTTCTGAATCTGCCTAGTGTATTCATCTCTTGGTCTCCCTCTACGATTTTTACCCTCCACGCTGCCCTCCAACGCTAAATAAGTGATCCCTTGATGCCTCAGAACATGTCCTACCAACCGGTCCCTTCTTCTTGTCAAGTTGTGCTACAAACTCCTCTTCTTCCCAATTCTATTCAATACCTCCTCATTAGTTATGTGATCTACCCATCTAATCTTCAGCATTCTTCTGTAGCACCACATTTCGAAAGCTTCTATTCTCTTCTTGTCCAGACTATTTATCGTCCATGTTTCACTCTGGACACTCTATACAAACACTTTCAGAAACGACTTCCTGACACTTAAATCTATACTCGATGTTAACAAATTTCTCTTCTTCAGAAACGCTTTCCTTGCCATTGCCAGTCTACGTTTTATATCCTCTCTACTTCGAGCATCGTCAGTTATTTTGCTCCGCTCCCCAAATAGTAAAACACTTTCACTACTTTAAGTGTCTCATTTCCTTATCTAATTCCCTCAGCATCACCCGACTTGATTCGACTACATTCCATTATCCTCGTTTTGCTTTTGTTGATGTTAATCTTATATCCCACTTTCTCATTAGGTAACATGCAATCTTACTCCGTATGCAGGATGAGTCTTGCACGGTAGATGCGCTCGAAAATATTGATGATCATCGGGAGGAGACTTATGGGCCGGTAACTGGCAGGATCTTTCCTGTCCTTTCCAGGCCACTACAACCGTATGTTTCCAAGCTCGAGGATAGCGCTTCTGGCGACGATGACGCTGAATTGGCACAGCCATCAGTGCTTTGAGCGCTCGGCTCCCAGTGTTATCACCTACAGTGATCATAGGTTCCTTTCACTGATGCATCACACACGCCACGCACTTTGTGAACAATGAGGGAACATAGATGGCGTCTAGAAACTAATAAGTGAAAAAGAACACAGAGCAAAACCGAAAACACTGTTTTGAAGTGCAAGAGAGTCTACATAATCATTTCATTTACATGTCAGCCTCATTACATAATGTGTACTAAGTACTAAGCTGTCTAAACTTGACGGAAACGAATCTGTGATCAGCGGAGATGTTTACGTATATACTTCCATTCATCTACTCAACCGAAGATCTCCGTAGTGCTTTAAGACTTCCTCCGAAATAGTGTTTTGTTGCAAGATATGTCGTTTCCACTTCGAAATTATTGTGACCAGGTGAAACTGCTTTCTTCTGACCACAGGTATGAGTTCTTTGATTGCTCTGGGAGAAGGCTCATCAAAGTACAACATATAAACTATTAGCTAAAATATTTACTTAACTTTGACATACTTCTTTTTTGCGCCGAAGTACTGGATAATTAACAGTTGTCATTGACTAGCAGAGCATCACTTGATGCAAAATGGTTCAAATGGCTCTGAGCACTATGGGACCTAACTGCTGAAGTCATCAGTCCCCTAGAACTCAGGACTACTTAAACCTAACTAACCTAAGGACATCACACACATCCATGCCCGAGGCAGGATTTGAACCTGCGACAGCAGCGGTCGCGCGGTTCCAGACTGCAGCGCCTAGAACCTCTCGGCCACTCTGGCCGGCTTTGCTTGATGCACCAATTAATAAATTGTTCTCTTGCAGCGCAGTGTTCAGCATTAACAACAGTTAACTACTTGTTGGTCCTAGCCGATGATGTTGCATGTTCAGCACTATATTGACCTCGGTGTGAGGGCGCTGTTGCTGCTGACAGGGAGGTGTGGTCTTCTGGAGCGCCTTCCATACATCGTTGCGAGCCCTACTAATATCTGCGGTGTCGATTCGCATTGCCGACTTGGGCACCGCGATTTCTGGACTATGCCACACAAAGAGTGTTTTTATTTTTGATGTATGTTCTTGGCAGTTATTAGTTTCTAGACACCATCTTTATTCCCTCAATGTTCACAAAGGTTTGGGTGACGTATGACAGCACAGAAGGTAACCTATGACTGGTGGAGGTATTTAGTTATTTTACTTCACATTTACGTTTACGTTCATACTTCAGTCAATGTCCTCCACAGAACTATAAGCTATCATCTGTAATATTGTTCTCTACTACACAGTGCCACAGATTGCTCAAAGTCGTAACACAACACATACATGCCTAATTTACATGTTGGTGGAGATTTAAACGTTCGATACATTGTGCGGACAAGTGTTGACTGGAAACAAGAAACGTGTTGTCCATTCATTGTTAATAAACCAAAGTAAAGCGCAACCAAAGAAGTGCGAATTAAAAAAAAAAATAAGTTTGCGTTGCTAGGTACACGAAGATCCACGAGGGAACTGTTGCGTGAATGTGACATTAATCGTCTTTTCTGTCTGCCATTTATCAGTAATTTAGAGAGTGAACCTACCCTGCTGAGTTGGTACTATGCAAGAGGCGATACGCTCCGCCCCTCCTGGTTTCCTGTTCAGGGGAAAGAACGTCAGCTCCAGCGATGGGGAGAGGGGAGAGCTGGGGAGTGTTAGCCGAGCGAGTCGCTGATAATGAAGTGGGGAACGCGTGCTAATGGCCATGTGAAAAACTGCGGGGCGCTGTGGGACCGGCCGGCGATCGCGGTCGGGGAAAGGGGGGGGGGGGTTCCCCGCGAGCACAGTCGGGAATCCTCGGACGGCAGGGCACGGTGTAGGGCAGTTCCAATTAAAGTGCTCACGCACGGTATCCCCGAACCCCGGTATTGCTCTCTCCACCGGAAGCGGAAGGCGTAATGGGCCCGCGCTGTTGTTGCTGTCCTTAACGATGCTGCCGGTGCCCGAGTTGTGGCCGGAAGTGGGGGAAGGAGTGGACGTAGGGGAGGGGGTTTTGGGCCTCCTGGAGGGCAGCTCCCACCCTGCCGGGGAGCGGGATGGCTTCTGAACCGATCGAGTGGCAGATCCTTTCACTTTCCCTCCTTATTTCGTTAAAGCCGACAGCTAATTGGCACAAGTCGCTGTCTGTCGCTTCCCGATGCAATGAGGGTCAGGAGTACATTCGATACTAAAACATTACACCAAAGAAACACAATTATCTTGCTCAGCTTTGGAGCTCCTCTTGACGTTTTCCCGTGTTTTCGATTTAATATTAACGTTGTTTTGAAAATCCGTCATTTCTTTTTATTCACCTAGACAACTATCAACATTCCATACAAATACTTTCAGAAATGACTTCTGACACTTACATCTATACTCGATGTTAACAAATTTCTCTTCTTCAGAAATGCTGTCCTTGCCATTGCCAATCTACATTTTATATCCTCTCTACTTCGACCATCATCAGTTATTTTGCTCCCCAAATAGCAAAACTCCTTTACTACTTTAAGTGTCTCATTTCCTGATCTAATACCCTCAGCATCACCCGACTTAATTTGACTACATTCCATTATCCTCGTTTTGGTTTTGTTGATGTTCATCTTATACCCTCCTTTCAAGACACTACCCATTCCGTTCAGCTGCTCTTCCAAGTCCTTTGCCGTCTCTGACAGAATTACAATGTCATCGGCGAAGCTCAAAGTTTTTATTTATTCTGCATGGATTTTAATACCTACTCCGAATTTTTCTTTTGACTCCTTCACTGCTTGCTCAATAAAGAGATTGAATAACATCGGGGAGAGGTTAAAACTCTGTCTCACTCCCTTCCCAACCACTGCTTCCCTTTGATGTCCCCTCGACTCTTATAACTGCCATCTGGTTTCTGTACAAATTGTAAATAGCTTTTCGCTCCCTGTATTTTACCCCTGCCACCTTCAGAATTTGAAAGAGAGTATTCCAGTCAACATTGTCAAAAGCTTTCTCTAAGTCTACAAATGCTAGAAACGTAGGTTTGCCTTTCCTTAATCTAGCTTCTAAGATAAGTCGGGTCAGTATTGCATCACATGTTCCGATATTTCTACCGAATCCAAACTGATCTTCCCCGAGGTCGGCTTTTTCTAGTTTTTCCATTCGTCTGTAAAGAATTTGCGTTAGTATTTTGCAGCCATGACTTATTAAACTGAGAGTTCAAGACAAGAAGACACAAGAAGAGAATAGAAGCTTTCGAAATGTGATGCTACAGAAGAATGCTGAAGATTAGATGGGTAGATCACATAACTAACTAGGAAGTACTGAATAGGATTGGGGAGAAGAGAAGTTTGTGGCACAACTTGACTAGAAGAAGGGATCGATTGGTAGGACATGTTCTGAGGCATCAAGGGATCACCAGTTTGGTACTGGAGGGCAGCGTGGAGGGTAAAAATAGTAGAGGGAGAGCAAGAGATGAATATACCAAACAGATACAGAAGGATGTAGGTTGCAGTAGGAAATTAAATTTGACGCACAGAGAATGAGACACAGGTGGCTTTCAATTTTGGGTGAATAAAAAGAAATAAACAGGGTTTGCGTAAGGTGGATTTTTAAAACAACCCAAATTGCAAAGAAACAGGTGTCGGAACTTTTCATCTTCGTTCCATTCTTTCCTTTCTGTAACCTGAACGAGACTGTAACCACTCCATCTTGTTGGGAGCGTTTCATTATGAATCAGACACTGATTTAGACTCACATTGTAACTATACACACAACTTGTCACCATTTTTGCGCACCTTTCGCACAATTGTAGTACATCCTGAGCTGTGATAAATGCTGCTCTAATGCAATGGGGTTTTCAAGCGCTTTCAAGAAAACGAGTTTAAAGTTTTTAGGAGTCCGTTAGTGCAACAGGCTAAGGCGACGGACTAGCAGTCATCCGCTACTGCGTACCAGCATCGTTTTATTTCTGAGTTTTCCATCAAATGTATCGCTAAAACAAATCGTCTTTCTCCGGAAGGAAACAATAATAATAATAATAATAATAATAATAGTACAATGATAATGATAGTGGTACATTCGTCGCATGGTACGTCCCACGGCAAGAATATCGTGCAACAGGGATAGCGCATTGTCAGAAAGAGTTCACGTTGTGGGTTTCCAGCGCACACAGTTCAGATGCGGAACAAGTAACAGGGACATCACATTCTACGACTAATAAGGCGCAGCAACCGTAAACGTACTCCAAATCTGTGGTGCAGGAAACAGTTCGATTTATCCCCACATTGGCCATTACAAAGATCACTTACTTGTTATTGCCTTGGTTTTCTCTTTTATTTACTTCTATTTTCTTCTGCAATATTTTGTTCGTTTCATTGTTTGTTCAACACGCATCTGTGACTTTAAAAGAGCGTTTGAACTGTCACATTTATTTATTTTTTGGCTCTTTGATAGTGCTATCTTTTCCGTGGTTTCGCATTTTTTTTCTTTTTGTTTGCGAAGAGGACACTTCCTCGTCTAGTTTCAAGAAGATTTTAAATTTCAGCCGCAGGCACGCACTCTGAGGCTGTGCGACGGGAATTGTGTTACAAAAGACTGCGGAGCAAATTACTACTCTGCGTAGCGCCAAAAATGTGGAAGGCGCGTGGAGGAGATGAAAGAACGACGCCGCTTGCGTCTCTCGTAACACAGAGGAAGACCGCGTCAGCGTCTCACGTTTTCTTTGTTTACATTGACTCTGTAGTACCCGATAGCAGGAAAGAGAAGGGAGGAAACGTCACGGCGGTAGGGCAACGACTGTAGACGCACACAGCCCACAAGGGCGGTGCCATTGTCATCACTTGCAGTGTTACATTTCATAACAATAATACGGCATTAGTAGAAGACATGGTTTTTTTATTTATCTTTACTGTAATTTGGTCCCAAATGGTTCAAATGGCTCTGAGCACTATGGGACTTAACTTCTAAGGTCATCAGTTCAAAAATGTTCAAATGTATGTGAAATCTTATGGGACTTAACTGCTACACACTACTTAACCTAAATTATCCTAAGGACAAACACACACATCCATGCCCGAGAGAAGACTCGAACCTCCGCCGGGAGCAGCCGCATAGTCCATGATTGCAGCGCCTAGGCTGTAGTGCCGAGAACCGCTCGGCCACCTCGGCCGGCCAATCTGGTCCCACAATAGTTAATACCACAACATACAGTGAGGTGACAAAAGACATGGGATAGCGATATGCGCATATACAGATGAAGGTAATATCGCGTAAATAAGGTATAAAAGGCCAGTTCATTAGCGGACCTGTCATTTGTACTCACTTGGTTCGTGTGCAAAAGCATCCGACGTAATTATGGCAGCATGATGGGAATTAACAGACTTTGAACACGAAATGGGAATTCCAGCTACACGCATGGGGCTTTCCATTTCGGAAATCCCAGATCCACAGAGTTAAGACTGTGCCGAGAATACCACATTTCGGGCATTACTTCTCACCAGGGACAAGCAATGGCCGACACCCTTCACTTAACGACAGAGAGCAGCGGCGTTTGCTAGAGTTGTCAGTGCTAACAGAGAAGCAACACTGCGTGAATTAACCACAAAAACCAATGTGCGACGTACGACGAACATTCCGTTAGGGCAGTGGGGTGAAATGTGGTATTAATGAGCTATGGAATCAGACGATTCGACGCGAGTGCCTTTGCTAACAGCATGACATCGCCTGCAGCCCTCTCCTGGGCTCGTGAAGACATCGGTTGGACTCTTAGAGAACTGAGGATTCGAACCCGCCACCGTAGCGGTCGAGCGGTTCCAACTGAAGCGCCTAGAACCGCTCGGTCCCCCGCGAAGTCAACAAGACACTGTGCCTGCTGGTAGTGGTTCCATAATAGTGTGGACTGTGTTAACATGGAGTAGACAGGCTCCTCTGCTCCAGCCGAACAGATCATTGACTGGAAATGGTTATGTTCGGCTAGTTGGAGACCATTCGTAGCCATTCATGAACTTCACGTTCACAAACAACGGTATTACGTCAGCGGGTCACAGTTGTTCGCGACTGGTTTGAAGAACATTCTAGACAATTCGAGTCAATGCTTTTCCCATATCGCCCTAAACGAATCGATCATTTGTGGGATGTACTCGATAGGTCATTTCGTGTACTAAACCCTGCACTGGCAACCCTTTCGCAATAAGGGTCGGTTATAAGGGCTGTATGGCTCAATATTTCTGCAGGGGACTTCCAACGACTTGTTGACTCCATGCCACGTCGAGTTGCTGCACTATGCCGGATGAAAGGATGTCCGACACGATATTAAGAGACATCCCGTGTGTTCTGTCACCTCAGTGCGCAGACCAACATCAAGGAAAATGATGATAACGCACAAATGCAAAGATGCACAAGGCGAAATCCCATGAATGTATGGCCTAATACAAAATAAACATCGGGTGGAAACAAAAAGACTACGAAATGGGATAGTACAAATGGGAGTGCTTAAAATTGTGCTGACACCCATCAGCATTTCTCCGTATGTATAACTGGCAAGATCAATTATCACTGCGTTTCTTAATCAGCAGGGAATACATTATTAAGAGCCCAAGACGTGTCACGAGCGCATTTAGATTTAATTGGAAAACTACCTCTTCACTAATAGCAAGGTAATTTAGCATTTCATTGGTTTTTATGGCATGGCACTAAAATCATGATCACAGGCAGCGTTGCCCTATTTGGTGTTTATGCTTGTCTTTGCAGTCATTGCTCTAAACTGGTCGCTTGCATTTTCGTCCGCACGCTGTAAAGGATACGGAACCACTGTGACCAGACACTGAGCAGTAGACCATGTTCACTTTTGTAGTTACTGAGCCCTTAAGTAGGTCTGCACTGCTGACATTGCGCGAACTAGCCCATAAAGGTTATAACAAAGCGCTAGTTGCTACTTTGCACTTAGTCGGTCTCTATGAGTCACTTTTCGCAAAGCGACATCCATTTCAAAGCCTTTCCGCACCCACGCCTCCCGTCAGCTAAACGTTATGTTTATGCAGGTACACGCCCCCTGAACTGGTTGGCAGACGAGCCGTCAGCTATAAACGTTGCTTTCGTAACGAAGTTTTAAAACACGTAAAAATGTTATCAGCAGTATTAGCAGCAGTAGTAGTTGTAGCGGTAGTAGTAGTGCTTTTAGCGTCTGGTTTCCTGATGTAATATACTCACCATCACCTAACATAATTTTAGGGTTGATTTGGGGGAGGTGACCAAACATCGAGGTCATCGGTCCCCTCGGATTAGGAAAGGATGGGGAAGGAAGTCGGCCGTGCACTTTCAAAGGAACCATCCCGACATTTTGCCTGAAGCAATTTAGGGAAATCACAGAAAACTCAGGATGGCCGAACGCGGGTTTGAACCGAAGTCGTCTCGAATGTGAGTCCAGTGTGCTAACCACTGCGTCATCTCTCTCGGTGACGTATTCCAACTTTACTTTTTTTGACGCATAACTTATAATCACCTTAGTCCTATGCTGTCTCTATAGAATTACAAAGTCATCGGCGAACTCTGAAGCTTTTCTTTCTTCTCCCTGAACTTCAGCAGAGACATTCTGAGTATATGGTTGGCAGAAGAATGCTTTCAGTATTACAGATTAACAATACTGCATTTTTACTAAAAATATCTTTCAGTATTGTTAATTGCACGATCAGAGTGCTTTAAAGTTGAAGTTGATTGTTAAGACGTTCTAAAGTTACTCCAGGGAAAAGGTGGATAGATAGAGACGCAGTATATACATTCTCAAACAAAATTTTCAAAAAAAGAAAGAAAAAACACGAAGAAATTGGAACGGAAATCGGTTTATGTGATGCACATGTACTATGTCAGTAAAAATGGGTAATTTATTTAAGGGAAAGAGCTTCACAAATTGAGCAAGTCAATAACGCGTTCGCCCCTCTCTGGCTCGGGATTCTAAGGATCTGATGAGTTATTTGTACAGAATTTGGCACGATTTCCCTATAAGGACATCCAACAACTCTAGCAATCAACACAAAGCCGAATAACTGCTTCCATAAGGGGCAGAAGTGGACCAAAGCGCTATTGATTTGCTCATTTTGTGAAGTTCTTTCTCTTGAATAAATCATCCAATTTTTCTGAAATTGTAATCTACCGATTTCCGCAGCATTCGGTTAATTTCTTCGTGATGTGTTTGTGTGTGTGTGTGTGTGTGTGTGTGTGTGTGTGTGTGTGTGTGTGTGTGTCTGTGTGTGTGTCTGTCTGTGTGTGTGTGTGTGTGTGTGTCACACAGGGCTGGTCTAGGGAGAGAATGTGTAAAAATGTTGTGAGAAGAAGAGGAGCGAAGAGGTGAAGTATGCATTCGAGAATTATCTAATTGGAACAAAGTAAGCAGCATAGAGGAAGATTTTAGACTGAAAGAAAATGTTTGCGTAAGGACCGCTCATTATAAAGGACATTGTATGTAGTAGACAGTTTTATAGGACTGAGATTAAGCACATTGTAATTACTATTTCGCTAATGTAATTGTTCACAAACACAGAAACACAAGCATCGTTTTGTTGCGCCCAGTGTTCGCCGCATAACGGATGCGTGGCTGATTACGGGTCGAGAAAACGTATGAGCGGCTGTCGCTGGGTTTTCCGTTCTGTCGGTTTGCCAATAAAAGCTGGAGTATTTACTTTTTTTAAAAAAAAGAAACATATCATAGAAGGGCAGCATTGTGAAAATATTCCCGTTTTCCTCGTCAGTGCCTCTTTAGTTCAACAAAACGCACTCGTTGACCACCCGTCCACCCCTACTTCCGTTCAACCAATTCAAACTTTTGTGTGTCACTGGCCTTGTTTTTTCTACTTTCTTCCTTTTTTAATAACGGCCACAATTTTGTAAATTGAAGAGCTCTTTCTAAATGGCAGCATTTATACCGGCACGCTTTGAACGAAATGGGTAATAACGTTGTTTCTGTTGCTTTCCTTTTGTCTTCCGCAAAACGGATTATGCCGTTCCATTAGAATCAGGGGATTAGACGTTCGGTTTCTGTAGGCCATGGCACAGGAAAAATCTGTCATCGTCAAAATGTAGGGATCAAGCGAAGCCCTGGCAGCACGACCCTAACCGATTTAAGATTAATATCTGCGGCCTATTACGATTCCCTTCGATAGTCTACGTCGTTTTATTTTTTTCTCATGAAAACTCACCGTGTCCTATTTACTCTTTGCCTTCTGATATCTTTTAACATCGATAAATTACTGACCATCTGTTTTCTCCTAGAAGAAAACTCAAAAAACGGCTCATAAAAATACCGATTGGACATACTTGTTGGAAGAGAGTTACTCGCGACTCGTATTACATTTCCGTACCTCAACCGGTAAAAACTGAACACTCTGTTGTCTTTTCTCTGAAGAACGGGTAAAGATATAAAGTTTACTAATTGAAATAAATGCAGCAACCAGCCACGTATTTTTATTTAAGTTAATACGCATTTCAGGGTGTCACTCGCCTTGAATTAGTGTAATATATATGTCTGTGTCTCCAGTCACTACATAGTTACAACATCGACAGCAACTTGGTTGCTGCAACTGCTCTGTGCAAAATAACAGTTTAATTCAACTAGTACACTTCGCGAGTTGTATATTTACAAAATGCTGCTTTTAAGGTGTATTTACTTCCTACTCAGCTTGATGTTATTCCAATTTTCTTATTTATGGATATGCCACAAACAGTGCTTTACGTCTGTTTTGCCCCAAATCAGTCGAGTATCTGCCATCTTGCCGACTGACATCTTTGTTTATGATACGAAAAATACATGGTCGATGATAACATTTTGCTTACAGGTTCTGGTATGGTCAAAGATACATTCTGCTTGCAGGTTCTGTATCACTAAAAAAAAACCGGTTTGCATGAATGTGCTATTTGGTTATCTTTGACCATAGATGTATTTGTCGGATGTAAACAAAGATGTCGGATACTAGGCCGTTTTTATGCATCACAGAAGTAAGAATGGGTTTGTGCCACATCCATAAACGAGAAAATCAGAATAACAACAAGCAGAGCTGAAAGTAAGTACTCGTAAGAAGCAGTATATCGCATACAATTCGTGAAGTGTAGCAGCTAAACAAAATTCTTACTTTGCACAGGGCAACTGCAGCATCCAATTTTCTGTGGACGTTAAACTACGTACTGATACAAGACTCAAATATGAATCACGCTAATTTGAGATGGTTGAAAGCGCAAAACTTATTAGTTTAAGTAAAAATGTATTAGCTTAAACAAAAATACTTAATGTGGCGGGTTGTTGTATTTATTAAAATAATGCAGACCACAGTCACGGATTACACAGCCAGTGATAAGGTGTAAGGTCGCTTGACGATGTAAAAAATTTAAGATTATCTCAATACTGTCCAAAGATAAAGAAAAGAAAGGAAATGACCGGTTTCGGGCAGTGTCGGCCAACTTCAGATACTTTCTCGAGGTTACAGAGTAACCATTCTTATCTGTCAGTTACAGTTTCATGTATTTAAAGTTATGAAGTGAAACTAATAGTTCCGTTAAGATTGGTTACTCTGGAACCAAGAGAAATGGGGCTATCTTCAGATATTTTCTCGTGGTTAGCCTACAGGGCAACCACGCTTATCCTCAAATAGCAGGTCAGTTGCATCTCCTTGGCAACCATATCACTCCTTAGCTTAATCCTGAACATCTCGAAAAATGAGTTCATGATTTTTCTTTTTTGTATTTTTTAAACAACTTTGTCTGTGGAATGAGATGTTACTTCCTTCCACATATCTTTCTACACAACCAAAACTTTTACAGAAAATTCTTCAGTAAAGATCTCTTGAACAGTCTTTGAGAAAAACGACTGAAAAAGGACTGACTTACTATGAATTTTTATTTTTGACAGAATCACTTCTTTATGACACCAACACATTCGGTTTCCTCCCACAATGGCCTTCTTCGGGTGCTAAATTAGAAAATGGAAAGCTTTTATTAAGATCTGAAACAAGTAAACATATTTTCCCTACATCTATTTACCAGCTAAGTAAACTGCTAGTAAAATACATAAGTATCAAATGGTTCAAATGGCTCTATGGGACTTAACATCGGAGGTCATCAGTCCCCTAGAACTTAGAACTACTTAAATCTAACTAATCTAAGGACATCACACACCTCCATGCCCGAAGCAGGATTCGAACGTGCGACCGTAGCGGTCGCGCCGTTCCAGACTGTAGCGCCTAGAACCGCTCGGTCACCCAGGCCGGCCTCACTTATATTTTAATAGCGCTTCACAAACAGATGTAGTGGAAATATTTTGACATGTTTCATGTCTTAATATAGCGTTCCAATTTTTCTCCTGTAGCTATCTGAAGATGGATATTGCGGACCAATATCGCTTGTGACTGTCATAAAAATGTGTCTTTGTCGAGAATAAACAAACCTTGAAGCGAACAGTATTGCGTAAGTCGTCATCTAATGGATGCCGCCACTAGTCAGCTGATCGAGATGTTGGTTTCAGACGCGCCAACAAGATATGCGGGCCTTGTAGCGAGCGTCACAGCACGCGATATTACAGGCCTTACGAGTGCCAGCCGCCGTCTCCATTGGGGAGCGAGTAACTATTTCAGACGATTTTTATAATTCTTAACTGCACGTTTAAATACCGGGTGATCAAACAGTCAGTATAAATTTGAATACTTAAAAAACCCCACGCACGGGTTCCCGGGATCGATTCCCGGCGGGGTCAGGGATTTTCTCTGCCTCGTGATGGCTGGGTGTTGTGTGCTGTTCTTAGGTTAGTTAGGTTTAAGTAGTTCTAAGTTCTAGGGGATTTTAAGTCCCATAGTGCTCAGAGCCATTTGAACCATTTTGAACTTAATAAACCACAGAATAATGTAGGTACAGAGGTGAAAATAGAAACACATGCTTGCAATGACATGAGGTTTTATTAGAACAAAAAAAGTTCACAAAGTGTCCGACAGATGGCGCTGGACTGCGCATCACAATCGTGTATAAATGGAGCTGTAATGATAGAGAGAGAATCAGATGTGCCAGCAGTCGCAGCATGTTGACGTTACCTGAAAAGGCGCTTTTAGTGAAGCTGTATTATCAGAATGGGGAATGTGCTAGTTCAGCGTTACGATCTTATCGCCATAGGAAGGGGATTCGATCGGGTAAATGTCCGTTGACAAACGCAGCTGTGGCGAGAATGATATCGAAGTTCGAAGCCACGGGTTGTTTAGACAATAGGCCCCGTAGTGGCCGACCGAGCACAAGGCGTAATGCTGCTGAGACAGTTCAGGAAGAAATGGAGGCTGTAGTGGGTTCGTCTATGCACGGGGAAGTCAGCCCTTGTGCAGTCGCACGTCGCACCGACATTCCATACACTACTGTTTGGTTGGCACTAAGGCGTACCCTCCGATGCTATCCGCAGAAAATCCATCGGCGTCATGAACTGTTACCTGGCCATTTAGAGAAGAGGAGGGCATTTGCGGTGTGGGCGTTTTAAAAGATGGCGGAAGATGACGATTGGTTGAGTAACGTTTTGTCGACCGACGAAGCTCATTTCAGGCTCCGAGGGTCTGTCAACGCCCACAACTGCAGAATCTGGGCTACCGAAAATCCTAGAACTCTCGTGGAAACTCCATTGCACGACGAGAAAGTCACGGTTTGGGTTGGATTTACCGCATCTACCTTTATCGGGCCTTTTTACTTCGAGGAAATGCGTGATTCTGGTTTTGTAACTGCTACCGTGACGAGTGAGAGGTACGCCGATATGTTACACAACCACATCATCCCCAGCCTGGCTGATAAACACCTGCTTGAACGTACGATGTTTATGCAGGATGGCACTCCACTCCATACTGCTAAAAGCGTGAAAGATCTCTTGCGCGCGTCGTTTGGTGATGATCGTGTGCTCAGCCGCCACTTTCGTCATGCTTGGCCTCCCAGGTCCCCAGACTTTAGTCCGTGCGATAATTGGCTTTGGAGTTATCGTGGGGGTATCGTGACCGACCGACATCTCTAGGGATGCTGAAAGATAACATCCGACGCCAATGCCCCACCATAACTGCGGATATGGTTTACAGTGCTGTTCACAAAATTATTCTTCGACTACAGCTATTGTTGAGGAATGAAGGTGGACATATTGAGCATTTCCTGTAAAGAACATCATCTTTGCTTTGCCTTACTTTGACTATGCTAATTATTGCTATTCTGATCTGATGAAGCGGCATCTGTCGGACATTTTTTGAACTTATGTATTTTTTTCCTAATAAAACCCCTTGTCATTCCAAGAATGTGTGTCAATTTGTACCTCTCTATCTACATTAGTCCGTGATTTATTCAGCTTTCAAATTTACACTCCTGGAAATTGAAATAAGAACACCGTGAATTCATTGTCCCAGGAAGGGGAAACTTTATTGACACATTCCTGGGGTCAGATACATCACATGATCACACTGACAGAACCACAGGCACATAGACACAGGCAACAGAGCATGCACAATGTCGCCACTAGTACAGTGTATATCCACCTTTCGCAGCAATGCAGGCTGCTATTCTCCCATGGAGACGATCGTAGAGATGCTGGATGTAGTCCTGTGGAACGGCTTGCCATGCTATTTCCACCTGGCGCCTCAGTTGGACCAGCGTTCGTGCTGGACGTGCAGACCGCGTGAGACAACGCTTCATCCAGTCCCAAACATGCTCAATGGGGGACAGATCCGGAGATCTTGCTGGCCAGGGTAGTTGACTTACACCTTCTAGAGCACGTTGGGTGGCACGGGATACATGCGGACGTGCATTGTCCTGTTGGAACAGAGAGTTCCCTTGCCGGTCTAGGAATGGTAGAACGATGGGTTCGATGACGGTTTGGATGTACCGTACACTATTCAGTGTCCCCTCGACGATCACCAGAGGTGTACGGCCAGTGTAGGAGATCGCTCCCCACACCATGATGCCGGGTGTTGGCCCTGTGTGCCTCGGTCGTATGCAGTCCTGATTGTGGCGCTCACCTGCATGGCGCCAAACACGCATACGACCATCATTGGCACCAAGACAGAAGCGACTCTCATCGCTGAAGACGACACGTCTCCATTCGTCCCTCCATTCACGCCTGTCGCGACACCACTGGAGGCGGGCTGCACGATGTTGGGGCGTGAGCGGAAGACGGCCTAACGGTGTGCGGGACCGTAGCCCAGCTTCATGGAGACGGTTGCGAATGGTCTTCGCCGATACCCCAGGAGCAACAGTGTCCCTAATTTGCTGGGAAGTGGCGGTGGCACTGCTTAGGATCCTACGGTGTTGGCGTGCATCCGTGCGTCGCTGCGGTCCGGTCCCAGGTCGACGGGCACGTGCACCTTCCGCCGACCACTGGCGACAACATCGATGTACTGTGGAGACCTCACGCCCCACGTGTTGAGCAATTCGGCGGTACGTCCACCCGGCCTCCCGCATGCCCACTATACGCCCTCGCTCAAAGTCCGTCAACTGCACATACGGTTCACGTCCACGCTGTCGCGGCATGCTACCAGTGTTAAAGACTGCGATGGAGCTCCGTATGCCACGGCAAACTGGCTGACACTGACGGCGGCGGTGCACAAATGCTGCGCAGCTAGCGCCATTCGACGGCCAACACCGCGGTTCCTGGTGTGTCCGCTGTGCCGTGCGTGTGATCAATGCTTGTACAGCCCTCTCGCAGTGTCCGGAGCAAGTATGGTGGGTCTGACACACCGGTGTCCATTTCCAGGAGTGTATTTCCCATGGCCGAGAGTTCGCAATGTGTGTCGGGCAAGGCGACTAGTGTGATGTACAAGTACGTTCGGGGAAGGGCCCCCGTACTTCTCGTGCACCTCGGCTTCAGTACGATGGCGCTATACACCGGCAATATCATCTGTGCCCTAATGTGTACACGATGACGACCTTGCAAAGACTCTCGGTTTATCGCGCGATACATTAGCCCGGCTGAGCCGTGTCGCTATCGCCTATTAGGCGTGCCCGTGCTGCTGACACTGCGTGATAGATGGCGGCACGAGCGCGCTGACTGCTGGGACGTTTCCAGTTCGGCCGCTGGAGGCCAGTCCAGCGGTGATGCCCCGGGCGCGGCCGCCGGCTGCCGTCAACGTCAATCAGCAGGGAGTGGCAGCGGGGCGGGCTGCGCCCTGATGCAATCTCCGTAATGGGAACCGCTCCCACGGCGCCCCCCCCCCCCCCCCCCCCGGTAAACTGCCAGTGTCGGCAGGTGCTGGACCCACTCTGGGGACTCCAGTCCGTGTAGTACTACCGGCTGTGTTGCCACAGCAAATCATAACTGCTGTAATGCGGGTAACACCTCTGCACTGACTGTCCGTATTTATCGGCGTCACCCGCGTGGCCTTCTGCTGGAGATACAGCTCCTCTGCCGAGCCGCAGAATGTGTGTCAGAAGGTCTCTTACGATACGCAGAGGTATCGGAAAATATAATTTGCAGAAGAAGAATTGGTAGCTTTGAGAGATTAAATAGTGATTGCAGCAGAGAATCAAATAGATAAAAAGAGGAGGGCTATTAGACATTTTTGGGTAACAGAAGAGATACTGCACTAAATGAAGCAGCTGAAAGCGAATAGAAATGCCTAAAAATTGTGATTGACAGCAAGTGCAAAGTGGTTAAGCAGGAATGGTCGGAGGGCAGATGTACGGATTTAGGAGCATAGATCACTAAGGTTCAAAATGTTCAAATATGTGTTAAATCTTATGGGACTTAACTGCTGCTGGCCGTGGTGGCCGAGCGGTTCTAGGCGCTACAGTCTGGAACCGCGCGACCGCTACGTCGCAGATCCGAATCCTGCCTCGGTCATGGATGTGTGTGATGACCTTAGGTTAGTTAGGTTTAAATAGTTGTAAGTTTTAGGGGACTGATGACCTCAGAAGGTAAGTCCCATAGTGCTCAGAGCCATTTAAACCAACTTAAGTGCTAAGGTCATTAGTCCATAAGCTTATACACTGTTGTTGTTGTTGTTGTTGTTGTCTTCAGTCCTGAGACTGGTTTGATGCAGCTCTCCATGCTACTCTATCCTGTGCAAGCTGCTTCATCTCCCAGTACCTACTGCAACCTACATCCTTCTGAATCTGTTTAGTGTACTCATCTCTTGGTCTCCCTCTACGTTTTTTACCCTCCACGTAGCCCTCAAATACTAAATTGGTGATCCCTTGATGCCTCAAAACATGTCCTACTAACCGATCCCTTCTTCTAGTCAAGTTGTGCCACAAACTTCTCCCCAATCATATTCAATACCTCCTCATTAGTTACGTGATCTATCCACCTTATCTTCAGTATTCTTCTGTAGCACCACATTTCGAAAGCTTCTATTCTCTTCTTGTCCAAACTAGTTATCGTCCATGTTTCACTTCCATACATGGCTACACTCCAAACAAATACTTTCAGAAACGACTTCCTGATACATAAATCTATATTCGATGTTAACAAATTTCTCTTCTTCAGAAACGCTTTCCTTGCCATTATCCTAAGGACAAACACACACCCAAGCAAGAGGGAGGACTCGAACCTCCGCCGGGACCAGCCGCACAGTCCATGACTGCAGCACCTGAGACCGCTCGGCTAATCCCGCGCGGCTATATCGCTAAGGAAAAGATAGATACCGCATGCAGGAAAATTAAAGAGACCTCTGAAGAAAAGACAACCACTTGCTGGAATAACAAGATCTCAGATGGAAAATCAGTTCTAAGCAAAAAAGGGAAACCTGAACGGTGGAATGACTCTATAGAGGGTCTGTACAATGGAGATATACTTGAGGGCAATGTTGTTGAAATGGAAGAGGAGGTAGATGAAGATGATATATGAGATATGATAATGCTTGAAGAGCACTGAAAGACCTAAGTCGAAGCAAGAGTAGACAATATTCCGATAGAACTTCTGATAGCGTTGGGAGAGCCAGAATGACAAAACTCTTCCATCAGCTGAGCAAGATATATGAGGCAGGCGAAATACTCTCAGACTTCAAGAAGATACAATAATTCAAATTCCAAAGAAATCAGGTGCTAGCATATGTGAAAATTACCGAACTATGAGATCAATAAGACACGGCTGCAAAATACTAACACGAATTCTCTACAGAAGAATGGAAAAACTGTTGGAAGCCGACCTTGGGGAAGATCAGTTCGCATTCTGGATAAATGTAGCAACGCGAGAGGTAATTCTGACCCTACGACTTCTGACAGAAGATAGGTTAAACGAAATCAAAGCTTTTGACAGTGTTGACTGGAGTACTCTCTTTTAAATTCTGACGGTAGCAGGGGTAAAATGCACAGAGAGAAAGGCTATTTACAACTTGTACAGGTGGTAGTTGTAAGGGTAGAGGGGCCTGAAAGGCAAGCAGTGGTTGAAAAGGGACTGAGACAGGGTTGTAACCTATCACCGATGCCATTCAATAGGTATGTTTGAAACGACCCCTTTGAAAAATTATACAAGACTGTGCTTAAACTGACACACAATATTTTTAGCGCAACGCAATCTGACTTTCAGTAATCGATACAAAGAATGGCCCTGACTAACATTAACCTATACATTTCACAAATCACTTACCTCACAAAAATCTTGGTTATTCGAACTACTGCAATACAGCGAGCGCCACTACTGCCAGCTAAATAAAAGATTCAAACTACGGAAGACACTAACTACCGATAGGGATAGTTAGCAAATGAAAGATTTTAATAGAGAACAAACAATGTATTTACCTTAATATCATCAAAAGTCATAATATATATAGCAGTTCATGACATCCAGTCTTACAAATTTCAAAACTCCGCCATCTCTCTCCCCACATCCACCACTGCTGGAGGCTTACCTCCAACTGCGCAACGCTACGCGCTGTTAACATCCATCTGCCCAACGCTACAATGGCAGACAACAATGCAAACTAGCCACAGACTGCACACAGCAAAGCCAGTGATTTTCATACAGAGCGCTACGTGGCGTTACCAATATAAAAACCTAAACAGCCTACTTACATGTTGAGCAAACAGCAAAAGGAAATAAAAGAAAAAAATGGAGTAGGAATTAAAGTTCAGGCAGAAGAAATAGAAACTTTGAGGTAAGCCGATGACATTGGAGTTCTGTCAGAGACAGCAAAGGACCTGGAAGAGCAGCTGAACAAAACGGACAGTGTCTTGACAGAAAAATATAAGGTGAAAATCAACAAAAGCAAAATGAGGATTTTGCAAAAACAGACATCATTGGGATAACAGCAATCAGTGATTTTATAATGTTACTTAAAAACCGTCTTGATTGCAAATTTTTTATTCATATGACCGGTTTCGGTTCATTCAGAACCATCTTCAGATCTGATATTTCAGTTACAGGAGTAACCCGTCCAAATCCAGCAATTTTGGACGGGTTACTCCTGTAACTGAAATATCAGATCTGAAGATGGTTCTGAATGAACCGAAACCGGTCATATGAATAAAAAATTTGCAATCAAGACGGTTTTTAAGTAACAAAATGAGGATAATGGAATTATTTGAATTAAATCAGGTGGTGCTGAGAGAATTAGATTAGGAAATGAGACACTTAAATTAGTAAACATATTTTGCTACTTTTACAGCAAAGTAACTGATGATGGCCGAAGGAGAGAGGATATAAAATGTAGACTGGCAGTGGCATGACAGGTGTTTCTGAAGAAGAGAAAGTTGTTAACCTCGAGTATAGATTTAAAAGTCCGGAAGTCATTTCTGAAAGTATTTGTATGGATTGTAATCATGTATAGAAGTGAAATAAGGACTATATACAGTTTAGACAAGAAGAGAATAGAAGCTTTTGAAATGTGGTGCTACAGAAGAATGCTGAAGATTAGATGGGCAGATCACGTAACTAATGAGGATGTATTGAATGGATTTGGGGAGAAAATAAATCTGTGACTTACCGTAAAGCCGGCCGATGTGGCCAAGCGGTTCTAGGCGCTACGGTCTGGAACTGCGCGGCCGCTACGATCGCAGGTTCGAATCCTGCCTCGGGCATGGGTGTGTTATGTCCTTAGGTTAGTTAGGATTAAGTAGTTCTAAGTTCTAGGGGACTGATGACCTCAGATGTTAAGTCCCACAGAGCTCAGAGCCACTTGCCGTGACTAGAAGAAACAATCGGTTGGTACGGCACATTCTTAGACATTAAGGAACCATCAGTTTAGTACTGGAGTGAAATGTGGGGTGGGGTAAAATCATAGAAGGAAACCAAGAGATAAATACAGTAAACGGATTCAGAAGGATGTAAATTCCAGTAGTTATTCGGAGATCAAGAGCCTCCCACGGGGCAGAGTAGCATGGAGAAATGCAGTCTTAGGACTGAAGACCACAACAGAAATAACAATGGAGGGATAGCGGTAACGTTTTAATTATAAGCTTGAAAAATCAAATTACGATCATGAAACTGTGTGTTCTTCCTTTCATACGCATTCACCCTTCAACGTGACACATTCTAAATACTATTTTGCTCTGATGACTTTGAGAATACAGAAAACTACCATTGTACAAATGTGTAATCTCAAGGCGAAAGTTCTCGAGGTTCAGCAGCGGCAAGTGGTTAATTATCCACGACCTCTCGGACGAGTGCTCCTCTGCCACTATCAAATAGTGACGATAATTTGGCTGCTGCTTCCGTTCATAAATAACCGTTCCAATGCCTGTGACGTCACTGGTCCCCAGTACAGCAATATACAAGAAAACCTTTCCGTTGCGCCTTCTCCGTGCCCGTTTCAGTCTTCCGATGAGTCCATCTGGGGAGCAGCGCTGTCAGCGCAGCGAGTTGCCAACCGAAAGGGCGCGGGTTCTATTCGCGGTCGGGTTGGAGATTTTCTCCTGTAGGGGACTGAGTTTTGCGTTGTCCTTACGTTTGTATCGTCGCAATTTTCATTCATATTTTGAGATGGCTGAATGAGCATCTCCTGAAAGCCAATAACCTGAATAAAAGTCTTCCAATGGCTAGGTTACAGACTGTGCTTACCTGCAGGGCAGTGTCTTTATTGAAGACGTTTTGAAGCATCCCAGGAACGATGTGTCTTTTCCCCAGTGATAGATGTCTCCTCTAATGCAACTTGTTGTCCGGTTCTCAAAGCATGCTGTGTCGAACATTATTTGATGAGACGTTTCTCATTAACAAACAAATGGGTACCTTATCATCGGCAGGAGAGAGATATCTTATGACAAAAAATATAATCTTCTGGTTGTATAAGTTTTATTTAGCCCAGATCGCATGAAATGCAAATGTGGACGACTAGTTTCTGCAATTTTAGTTGGCATCTTCAAATCCTTAACATGCACGAATTCAGTCCGACTGTATGTGGAGCACTGTCATCTCATCCTCGCTGAAACAGACGCATTAGTGTCGCGTATTATATCAAATGATAAAATCGTGCACGTGGTACAAATTCATAAAAATTGGTGTTTAAATACATTTTGTGTACAAAATGTTACTTGCTCTGTCGGTGCTGACAGCTGACGGCACACTCATAAGTCGCTCAGTTTGTTGTTGTAGCAACTCAGACTCTCAAACGTGTCTGCAAGGAATGGTGTACCACTCACAGCCATGTAACATGACATAATTTCTGGGTCTGTTTGAAACGGTGAATAAAACGTAACAGTCAAAGTTTCCGCGTTTGATACCTTTCCGGGACGTAATGTTCAGCTGGATATGGCATAACTGAAGAAATTTGTGGACACTCTTCCGCGCCGAATTGAGGCCACTATCAAGGATGGGGCTGTGTTACACAGTAACTACATATTTGTCCCGTAAACTTATTTTAAAACCTCAATTTTGGAAATGTTTCTTAGTACACACGAAAACAAGCCCAAATAAATTTTGTTAGATACAAGTCTAACGATATCCACCAATGAAAACCTCATTTCGTTGCTTTTGACCATTTCGAAATATTTGGGGTGTCCATTTTAAGTGGTGCAGCGATTCAGATGTTAAACCATATCTAGGAGGCTGAGTTCCTGATTTAGTCTTCCTACATCCCCATCTCAGCTCCTCTCATCCCATCCGGCCTCGCCTCTCTCCACCCTGTCTACCCCTGCTCCCCTTCTCCCGTCTACCCCAAACCCTGTCATCTTACCCGATCTGTACAGTTTGTAAGGTGTAAACGATGCAAGCCAGCTACAGTGATAATGATTACATATGGAGACCACATGTTTATTCAAGACATAACCCCTCCAGCTATTTTGTACTTACGTGATCTATCGCTTCCTCGACATTGTGTATGTCTGTCGACAATCATACACCATGAATACGTGAATTGATTGTGATTATAATATAGCTAGCCAGTGTCCAACGACGCTTGCAACACCAGTATGCCTTACAGATTTGTAGATCCTTAAGAAGGTGTTAACCTTTCCCTACGCAGACTCCATGGCGGCGGGCGTGAATAACTACATAGCGTGAAGTATTTAATGTCGGGCGTCATACAGTTGTGAGAGACATGGTGCTTTTCATCCGAACGAATTGTTATGACCAAATTGACATTTTAACATTTGAGGAAATACAGCTTAATCATGGCACACTCACTTGTGTAAATGCTGTATGCTTTTTCAAAAGGTCATCTTGAATCATAAGATTTAACATAACGCGATTATGGGGTCCTGACTTGTCTAACACGCACATACTCAATAAGTTAACAGGCACTTTTCCTCGATTACCTGTGATGAGCATAAATAACAACACGGCATGGAGTACTTAACAAAGGATGGAACACAGAAGTAAGAGATATGATGCTTTTCATGGGTCCACTTTGTTTGCAAAGGGCATTTCTTGTGTATCCTTTTTACTTTTTGTATACGACATGAGGCGTTGGGCGCATACCACATAACTGCCCCACGTTAAGGCTGTAATCTGTTATTTTATTTTAAGTGCCTAAAATGCACAGTTGCTCCCGTTAGAATGATCTTGCACAGTTTTTTATATAATTGATGTGGAAAACCGCCAAAAAAACCATATCCAGGCAGACATGCCTGGTTACCTGAACCCCTTTTTCAAATCATCCTGTGGGACGGAAAGTTAGAATTACAATTTATCGAATAAAATGTTACAAAAAGTGACTGCATGTACCAGGATGCACCAAAAGCTTTTAACGTAATGTTACTACACCTTGAGTTTAGACGACGCCGTATGTGCTGTTGTTAATACTTGATATACTCACATTCCATTTATATTTATAAAATTTAATCCTGTACCTGTAATAATTTGACAAGAATTAATTTTATTAATGTTAATAATTTTACTATTTACCACGTACTAAGGCTGCTACGCAGTGCTACTGCCTAATGTTTTAAAATACGCCCTTTATGGCGTCACTGTACCTGATGTTATCATATTGCACCTAGTGTTTTATATGTTTATTCATGTACGTCATGATCAACTTGATCAACTTGTCAAGAATGTATTTCATGTATGATTTCATAAACCATGTTACGGTTATAATAAAATGTCCCAATCCTTGTATGCACACCGCCACGTGTGGTTTATAAGACTACATGGATGGTGTACCACCAATTAGAGGGTTTTCGCTCTAACGATGAGCAAATGTGGTGGCCGATTTTACTACTCTCACGTTTAGTGTTTTTTGGTGACTGTTATACTTGGTGTAACGCATGACATACGTTTACAGTATGCAAATTGGAAAATTGTGGTAAGTTCGTATGGGACCAAACTGCTGATGTTATCGGACCCTAGGCTTAATCTAACTTAAAGTAGCTTATGCTGAGGACAATACACACACCCATGCCCGAGGGAGGACTCGAACCTCCGACGGCGGGAGCCCCGAGAGCCATGGGAAGGCGCCTTCAGACCGCGCGGCTACCCGGCGTGGCGTTTATAGTATGTCATCTATTTTCAACTATATTACTGATGTAGAAGTTATGTTGTTGTTGTATTGCCACATAGCGTAACGTTTCCCTAAGAACGTGATTTCAGGATGGATAAGCATTCCGAAACCTGTTATTAATAAATAAATATTCTTCCTGTGCAACTTAGGCGGTTTTCATATTGGTTATTGTAAACACAAGAAAAATTGCGCCCTTATCCGAACTCAGCACGCTAGAGATACAGAAACCCTAATTTAGGTTCCTCGCTATTTTTGTAACTCACTTCCTGTAAAGACTGTCATGGTTCTTTGTCTGACTAATTCCTTCCCTACATTTGTCCTGTTAAAAGACACTCTCATGTCCTTGATGTAAACGATGTCGACGAGAGGTTAAGTTCAAAGATATTTTCCCTTTTTTCCTACGATTACTCAAGAAAAACGTTTGTTAATTGTTTCTGTGGACCTTTACTCGTAATTTCTCTCTCCAGATCGCACAGTGCAAATTGGATGAAGTGGCAGAGCCTACCGTTAGGAACGTCCACTTGGCGAAATTTAACGAGCAGCAGTTACTTCTCAGTATGTTGGCTCATAATTCACTTACCGGGGAGACGCTTTACAGCCACTTGGCGCCGTAATATTTTCTAAACAGAGGAAGAGCAGCCGGCCTGTTTAACGAGCCCCGGTAATGGACTCGGGGCGTTATTGCAGCAGCGAAGCCGTCTGGCCGCGTTAAGCCTCGCCGCCGTCTAATGAAGTCTGGCGCACCCGCTGTCGCCGGGCCGCTGTCACTCTTACTCATGCGCACAGTGGCCCCTGTTAAAAGTACACTCCGCCGTCAGGCCCGGATACCTTCCGGAGCTCCCTCACATAATAACCTACCATTAGTCTACCTACTCCAGCATACAATGTAACACACCTCGACAACGGTTTTAAAGAGTACCTCCTGTCACCCAGCTCAGTTACTTCGCTCATGCATCATTTATTCATTTGTCTCGTCTCCGGCAAAGCTTGAAAAGATTACGACGGCACATTTTTAAATAGCTGCGGTAAGTAATGTACACGGGCAGGACAAAGTCACGCAGTCGTGCTGCCAGATGTAACTTATCCGAGGTATTTGGCTGCGCTATTCGTGTCTTCAGCATTCCGTCTAGGTTATATGACGTGAGATAACATAATGCTCCCAGAGTGTGTAAAGTTTCCACCGGATTTTGTAGTGAATTCGACGACCAACGTCGTGTTCCAAGTGAGATAAATACAATCGCACGTCGTAAGAACACTCTAGCGTGTGTTTTAAAAGAAGTATTCACTCAAGATTGCCGCGCGGGATTAGCCCAGCAGTCTTAGGAGCTGCAGTCATGGACTGTGCGGCTGGTCCTGGCGGAGGTTCGAGTTCTCCCTCGGGAATGGGTGTGTGTGTTTGTCCTTAGGATAATGTACGTTGAGTAGTGTGTAAGCTTAGGGACTGATGACCTTAGCAATTAAGTCCCATAAGATTTCACACACATCTGATCATTTTTTTTTTTTCACTAAAGACTGACGGAAGTCAGATCATTGCCTTCAATCAGGGCCAGCAGCACTTAACTTGCGTAATACAAGTAACAAAAACGTGGCAGTATTATGAAACTGCATCCAATAACACACATAAAATGTATGTAAATGGAAAATATGTAAGCAGTATAATAATGAATGTATTTTGCAATCAATTTAGTGCTAATGATCGATTGTGTTGGCCTTTAGATGGGTGAGGTGAAAATAGAAATTATTTAAAATTAATTTAGTGCCATTAGCTGTAAATTAGTAATTTACTAGTTGACAAACCGGGCATCGCCCGGGTATTCGTTTTTCCATTTTTCTGTTCGTAGGGAGCAAATACTTCGCTATCTACAATACGAAATTTGTAAACGCACCTGTCACAATGCCTCTTCTTAGCTCTATAGACGGTTTATGTTTCCGCCTACAGCCGTTTGCGCTTTGTAGTTGAAAGCTGACAAAAGCGCTACCAAGTGTCAGGGATTTCCGTAAGTCGACTCGACTATAAGAATGCATTAATCACGCATCTCAATGTTTATGACGTCTGAGCTAAGAGGTACCATGATATAAATTAATAGGTACATTCAGTAACATAATACGAGGATAGCCGGCCGCGGTAGTCTCGCGGTTAAGGCGCTCAGTCCGGAACAGCATGACTGCTACGGTCGCAGGTTCGAATCCTGCCTCGGGCATGGATGTTTGTGATGTCCTTAGGTTAGTTAGGTTTAAGTAGTTCTAAGTTCTAGGGGACTGATGACCACAGATGTTAAGTCCCATAGTGCTCAGAGCCATAATACGAGGATATTGCCTGCAAAATGCGTTGTAAGTAGTGTTAGTAGCAACGAAGTGAAGAAATGTAAACATGCAGAATGAGGTAGTTTCTTCGCTTCTCGTTGTTAATAACGCCATATATCCTTAACTATGATAGGTAGATGGTTCTTACACGCATATCGATTGTTGCCTAACAGTACAGGATACGTGTACCAAGTGTGGGTTGAATCGGTGCAGTGGTATAGATGTGGAAAAAACGCACATGCACACACACACATACACACACACACACATTTTTACAATATGTATGGATTCATCTGTAGACGAAACTGAAATTCCGAGATCGAGCTGACTTTACAAGATGTTACTTATTCCCCACAACGAAGCATGTGATGGCGTACTGATAACATCTCGCAACATTATGAAAGACTCTGTAATTATTGGTACTACTTGTAGTGAAGTGGCTTCCTCCATAAAATTAAGCCAATGCCAGCCTGCGCCACTACGCTACGTGACGAGCCAGAATGCAGTAGACCGTTCGTTTTCCATCAAGCACCGTCATTCACAGTGGCCGACTGCTCACGCACTCTGCCGGATGCTCACTAACAAATACTCATTGCTCGTCTCCTTCATGAACAACAAACCAATGTTTTTGATCTACGTAGTACAGCTCCCTTTCCCTCACCCTTCCTTTCTCTCTCTCTCTCTCTCTCTCTCTCTCTCTCTCTCTCTCTCTCTCAGATGTTAACAACATAATTATACATCTTGTACACTATAAATTTTATAATTTTCGCATCATTTAAATCTTTGCCAATAAGAATAGAAAAAATAACATTAAAAAGTAACAAAAATCTATTACTTTGCGCAGACAATACAAAAATTTAAATACATTCACACGCGACTCACAAGTGGCATTAGTTGTTAGTTTCATAAAGTATTGCGGCATATACTGACCCGACCAGATAGCCGGAGCGTTACTCGCCATTTTCGGGATTCTGGGAGACGCGCTCGACCCAGTCTGACGAAGAGGGCGGTGTGCATGTCTTCCTGGATGTGATTTTTAGGCGGTTTTCCACATCATACAAGGTGAATACCAGGCTGGCCACCTGGCGTCCCAACTCAGTTTCACGATCCGCAAACATTTCGGAAACGTTCTCATACTTTGCCGGCCGGAGTGGCCGAGCGGTTCTAGGCGCTACAGCCTGGAGTCGCGCGACCGCTACAGTCACAGGTTCGAATCCTGCCTCGGGCATGGATGTGTGTGATTTCCTTAGGTTAGTTACGTTAAAGTAGTTCTAGGGGACTGACGACCTAAGATGCTCAGAGCCATTTGAACCATTATTTGCTCACACTTTCACATGGGGTAACGGGAGTTGCAGACAGATGGGATGCACGCATTCCGTCCACCAGGTGAAGATGCGGGATACGGCCAAGAAGAAGAAGATTTACGCTTTTACTGAAATAAATGGTTCAAATGGCTCTGAGCACTATGGGAATCAACATCTATGGTCATCAGTCCCCTAGTACTTAGAACTACTTAAATCTAACTAACCTAAGGACAGCACACAACACCCAGCCATCACGAGGCAGAGAAAATCCCTGACCCCGCTGGGAATCGAACCCGGGAACCCGGGCGTGGGAAGCGAGAACGCTACCGCACGACCACGAGGTGCAGGCTGAAATAAATCCTTCAAAGTAAATTATTCAGTAAACTAAGAACGAAAATTCGCAGGTCAGCAACTGAGACTGTTTCGAGGTCTCTCTGATGTTGGAAAGTGCTGTTGAATAATACAAAAATGGAATCCAAATTATAGTAACCGTTACATTCTATGAGAGTAATTTTCCCCTTGCTGTTCGAGAAGCGTCAGTACCAGACGTTTCGCACAGCTTTCACGTAAAGGTTCTAAAATCAACAGAAAATTTAAATCTTTTCACCGGACTTGAGGATAAGGCTCACATCGTCAATTCTGATTTGACTGCATACTTATGTCTTGATGAGAAATTGTCTAGCTGTGTGCCTCGTTGTTCTTTTATTTCAGACTGTTGTGCACTGTCTGAGATCGGGAGCAACGATTTCATCATTAGTAGTATACAGGGTGAGTCACCTAAGGTTACCGCTGGATATATTTCGTAAACCACATCAAAAATTGACGAACCGATTCCACAGACCGAACGTGAGGAGAGGGGCTAGTGTAATTGTTTAATACAAACCCTACAAAAATGCACGGAAGTATGTTTTTTTGACACAAACCTACGTTTTTTTAAATGGAACCACGTTAGTTTTGGTAGCACATCTGAACATATAAACAAATACGTAATCAGTGCCGTTTGTTGGATTGTAAAATGTTAATTACATCAGGAGATTTTGTACCCTAGAGTTGACGCTTGAGTACCACTCCTCCGCTGTTCGATCGTGTGTAGCGGAGAGCACTGCAACATACATCGCGTTTCTACAGAATGATCTGCCAACGTTGCTCGGAAATGTTCCACTGGAAACGCGTCGACGTATGTGGTATCAGCATGATGGTGCACCTGCACATTCCGCAATTAACACTAGGCTGACCCTTGACAAGATGTTCGACGGGCGTTTCATAGGACGTGGAGAACGCATAAATTGGCCAGCCCGTTCTACTGATCTTACGTCTCTGGACTTCTTTCTGTGGGGTACGTTAAAGGAGAATGTCTACCGTGAAGTGCCTACAACCACAGAGGATATGAAACAACGTATTGTGGCAGCCTGCGGCGACATTACACCAAATGTACTGCGGCGTGTACGACATTCATTACGCCAGAGATTGCAATTGTGTGCATCAAATGATGCCCACCACATTGAACATCTATTGGCCTGACATGTCGGGACACACTCTATTCCACTCCGTAATTGAAAACGGAAATCACATGTGTACGTGTACCTCACCCCTCATGGTAATGTACATGTGCGTCAGTGAAAAAGACCAATAAAAAGGTGTTAGCATGTGGACGTAATGTGCTCCTCCAGTCTCTTCTGTACCTAAGGTCCATCACCGTTCCCTTTGGATCCCTAAGTAATTCGGTGCTCTCCGATACACACGATCGAACAGCGGAGGAGTGGTACTCAAGCGTCAACTTTAGGGTACAAATCTCCGGATGTAATTAACATTTTACAATGCAACAAACGTCACTGATTACGTATTTGTTTATATGTTCAGATGTGCTACCAAAACTAACGTGGTTCCATTTAAAAAAACGTAGGTTTGTGTCAAAAAACATACTTCCGTGCATTTTTGTATGGTTTGTATTAAACAATTACACTAGCCCCTCTCCTCACGTTCGGTCTGTGGAATCGGTTCGTCAGTATTTGATGTGGTTTACGAAATATATCCAGCGGTAACGTTAGGTGACTCACTCTGTATATGGTACTTCTTTTTCGTTACTTTGTTCATGCAGAACATACTTGGCTCGTAAATTTCTCTTACCTGCACAAATGCGAAAGGCGGCCAGCAATCACCCGAATGTAGCATACAAATAAGTACTTCCGCACCGTTTCCTGAACGGAACATTTGTATTGAGCTTAACGTTTCCAGCTATGGACAGCGCCTAATACGACTGCATATCGCACAATTCCAAAAGTTCTCGCTTGATAAACGGGGAATTGAGGCAGAACAGGGCCAGATCCTCGCTCCAGTTTAACATCTGCTGATTTGAAAAATTTGCGACATACATGAAATTTTCGATGGTTTATACCCTCTATGCTGAATAAGCAGGACTCTTCCTGCCTCCACCCAGACACACAGCCAGTTAACACAGATAACAACGTTTACACGTTTCACAGCCTGGGGATGAACGCGGCATCCCTTTCTTAGAATAACTGTTTACTGAGGAGGCAGGAAGATCGCCTGGACACACAGTTAAAATATAGGGTGGTCTGAAAGTCCGTTAACATTCGAAAATGCACTGATCCATGGAATACTGTAGGCAGAAAGGTAAAAATTGACTCACATACCTGAAATGACATGAGGTTTTATTGAAACCAAAAATGAGTGCAAAAAGTGGCCAGCAGCAACAGCTACACGTCACTGACGCCGTATGAGAAGCATGTGTAAAATGAGCTTTAGGGAAAGAGGGAGTCAGATCATCCCTAGCCGCCGGCCGAAGTGGCCGTGCGGTTCTAGGCGCTGCAGTCTGGAACCGCGAGACCGCTGTAGTCGAAGGGTCGAATCCTGCCTCGGGCATGGGTGCGTGTGATGTCCTTAGGTTAGTTCGGTTTAAGTAGTTCTAAGTTCTAGGGGACTAATGACCTGAGAAGTTGAGTCCCATAGTGCTCAGAGCCATTTGAACCATTTGAACCATCCCTAGCCGGGCTGATGACCTGCAAGAAGGTACGGCCTTTACTCAGGATGGCGTTTCCCCCCGTATTGCTACACGTGTGAAAGATCTCTTGCGCACATCGTTTGGTGAAGATAGCGTGCTGGACCGCCATGTCCGTCGTGCTTGGCCCTACAACTCCTCATACCTTAATCCGTGTGATTATTGTTTGTTGGGTTGCCTGAAATCGGAAAACTACCGCGGTCGTCCGACCTCATTAGGGATGCTAAAAGATCTGGATTTGATCTCACGACTTTTTGGTTTCGAGGGAAGCGCTTTATCGCTAGAGCACCAGGCCCGAATCCTTCTTAGTAACGCAGTCGAAAACTTTTTCAGTGAATGTATGTAGGTAATTTATATTTAATATTTCTGCACTTCTTTATACCTAATCTGACAAAAAAATTAATCAAAGGAAGTACTTGGTTCTAGCTTCATAATTACGCATCAATTTATAGCATCAACATACATATTTGTTTCAGATGCAAAATCCTTTATATATGTATGATATAGGAAATTTGTTAACAACTGTGAAACCCTGAGATGAAGAATCTCTCGAATAGTAGGAAACACTTGCACTGAGAAAGTTCAATAAATATCGACTCACAAAATTACTAAATTAAAAAAAAGAAACTGAAGAATTCTTTATAGAAATTATCATATTTGCACAAACAATCCATTAATGTATGATGCCTAAATAACATGTATCCCTAGAGTATATAACATTCAGTACTACAAATGCTTTCACCACCATAAACATTCTAATCTGACTTTCTGAAGAATTTTTGGTAAGAATGGAGCTCAGTAGTGCGTTTCTGCCACGCTTACCGCGTCAGTGGAGCATTACTAGCAATATTCCAGCAGTAGTTCGGAAAATGGCGGGAAGTCACTTCCTTGTACGCCTCTTCTCCCTGACTGCAATATCCTGATCACCGCCAAAAATTGTTCCACAATTTTCAGGGAACAAGTCGAAATGAACTTCAAACTATATTTCAGACACATGTGACAGGCAAATTTTTCGTAACACAAGGTCATCCACAGGCTCTGCTAATAATTTGGCGCTCTTGTATTTCGTAACGAAAGTGCAGAAAAACTATTTTAAAACTTTTCCAGGCAGTCTTCTTATTGTCTCTAAAAAGCTTCCAAATCTGCGGACCAACGAAGATACTCTCTTTGAGTTTTGACTCGCTCGGTTGCGGCAATTTTTCCCTCCAGCGTTTACAGCCATCTCTTCGTGATTTATTACTCATTGAAAATTTTGTAGAGTTATACAAAAATCACATGAGGATAACTTTAAATCACTACCACCTGCAATACTAACTGAATAGGTGAGTTGGAAAAGAGAACATGTCCCAGAGACGAAAATTTTCAAGAGATATACAAAAATGTTTTACAGGGCAACGGATTTAAGCATGATGCCGTGGAGTTGCCATGCAACAAATGGCCCCAGGGTGAAATACTACATACGTTTACCATCAACTGTGATCACCAGTAATGTTGGAGTCTACTGGATATGACCCCTTATCAAATCTGATTACGTTGACCTAGCTTTCTCTTTGCAGCGAAACGATTTCGTTATGCAAGTTTATATTAATCATATTTATTATACAAGAGTGTGTTATGAGCATACAGGTTTATTTATAATGTACCGAAAATACAACCACAAGTAAATACAGCAAAGCAGACAATGGTGCGTACGCTTCATCTTTACCTTGTCCATCCTTTGCTGGCCTCTGGCAGGTACTGTTATAATATTGTTTCTGCTCATCATGTATGAAATTTAAAATTTTCTTTACATCATATGATTTCTTCTTTTTCATTAGACCAAGTCCGTTGTAGGATTGTTTGTGTAGACATGGTCTCTCCTCTAACTCAGTAACTTTCTAAAGAGCACTTCTGTTGATGGGGTGGTCCTGTTAGACCAAACAATGCCCGGCTGAAGGGGCCGAGCGGTTCTAGGCGCTTCAGTCTGGAACCGCGAGACCGCTATGGTCGCAGGTTCGAATCCTGCCTCGGGCATGGATGTGTGTGATGTCCTTAGGTTAGTTAGGTTTAAGTAGTTCTAAGTTCTAGGGGACTGATGACCTCAGCAGTCAGGTCCCATAGTACTCAGAGCCATTTGAACCATTTTGAACCAAACAATGTGTACAAATACTAACATCAGTTATCTACAATAAACGTAATTTGAAAAAAAAGTGGATATGACCTCTTTTCCAACTCATTCATTCAGCTGAAATAGGATACTGAACACGGAAATAGGATACTTGAACACGGAATAATATTTCTCCTGAATTGTTTCATTTTTGTCATATGTAATAATGCGTCGCCAATAGTTTCTTACTCTTTCACTCTTGCATAAAAGCTATTATGAAACAAAAACCCAAGATAAGTTTAATGTCCCCTCTAACATTAGTTATTGCACAGTGGGTTGGTGACAATTGGCTACTTTCATGCTTTTTATATTTTGACTGTTCCATGATGAAATATACAGTAGTGTTGTGCCTAAAGTGGAGTGATAATCTACCTGTAGACACTGCAAAGTGCCTGGGGTTATAGGTGCTTATGTGCCGCTCCTGGCAGGGTCGCCACCTCTATCAGCCCACTACAGCCCAGAGCGGCGTCACTTACGAGTCGTCCCCCGTCGTTTCCCCACTTGTCCCCTCTCTGACCGAACCTCACCCCGCGCGAGGCACTGCAAAAACTACCGGGTCCACCCGGACGCTCCCGCTGCGGTTTGCGTAACAATATTTGGCACAGGCCGCAGGCGCGGGCAGCCCGCACATGCATATTCATGGTGCGGGGCGAGCGCGAGGACGCGTCCGGAGCAGCGTCCGGCCCTCAGCGCTGCGGTATCTGCGCGCCGGGCCCGCTCGTCGCTCCCAGCTTAGTGCGCAGAAGAAATACGGCGCCACCGTGCCGTGCTCCGCTCCCTTCACCCCCCCCCCCCCTCCTCCCACCCACTCCCCTCTCACTCCCGGCTGAGGGGCCGGGTGAGGAATGGCAGTGTGCGAAAGCGCGCTCCTACGTGATCCTCATTAGGTGCTATATGCGACCCCGGCTGCGGTAATCTGCCGTACCTCTCACCTGTTATTAATATTCATACCTGTTTACCGGAGACCCTTCAAATACCACGAGAGCTCGCTGTTTCCTTCGTTCAAGTGCCACCAGACGTCGGTACTGCGATAAACGTCAAATTCATATGAAGTGTTGTATACGGTCTGGTGTGCAAATGATAAACATTTCAGCATAACTGCATGGAGAAGGAAGGAGCAACGCCATCTAATTTTTTGCTTACAACAAAGACTACACAGTCAATTATTCATTCCAAGAGGACAGCATTTCCGAAAAATAACCCAGCTTTACCAGAAAACATCCTACACTGACGGGAAAAGTCGCAATACCAAGAAAGGGCTGTGCGGCATAAATGAAAGTGCTTAGGCGTGTTTCTACATCCAAAACATAATCTCTACTTTGATTCTGCACCAGTCGCATAAGAGTAGCGCTAGTACCGCACTGCAACGACGCAAATCAAATGGTTCAAATGACTCTGAGCCCTAAGCGACTTAACATCTGACGTCATCAGTCGCCTAGAACTTAGAACTAATTAAACCTAACTAACCTAAGGACATCACACACATCCATGCCCGAGGCAGGATTCGAACCTGCGACCCTAGCGGTCGCTCGGCTCCAGACTGTAACCCCTATAACCACACGGCCTCTCCGGTCGGAAAATACAAATCAGGTTTGCTTTAAATACACGCTATAGCGCACGTGAGCGTCACTTACCTTTGAGATTGGACGCGCTGAGTTGATGCTAGTCAAGCACGCCTTTAAGACGACAAAGTCGCCATTATCAGCTCATCACTGAGTATGAAGACTCGGCAGGAATCCAATCATTATACATGATTTTTGGTAGGGGTAACGAGAATGTACAGTGGCAAGAAGACCGGGCTTCGCACGGCCCCTGTGGCAGAACCGAGAGGGAAGACCATTGTGTTCGGTGTATGGCTCCGGCGCATCGTATCACATCTGCAGCAGCAATTTGAGCTGCAGTGGGACCACAGTGACACAACGGATTGTTAGAAATCGGTTACTTGATGGAGAACCCGAGACAGACGCACCGTAGCGTGCATTCCACTAACGCCGAACCACTGCCATTTGCGACTTCAGAGATGTCAAGCGAGAGCTACGTGGAGGGCAGGGTGGAGGTCTGTTGTGTTTTCTGATGAGAGCTGCTTCTGCCATGGTGCCATTAATTGCCATGTGCTGATTAGAAGGAGGCCAGATAAGGGCCTGCAACCAGTCTGTCTGCGTACAAAACACACTGGACCTATACACCTGGTCTTGGGTGCGATTTTTGATGACAGCAGGAGCAGTCGTGCGATTATACCCAGCAACCTGACTGCAGATTTGATAATCAGTCTGGTGACTCGACCTGTTGTGTTCCCATTCATGAAGAGTATTCCAGGAAGTGTTTTCCAACAGGATAACGCTCGCCCACATTCCGCTGTTGCAACCCAGCATGCTCTACAGAATGTCGACATGTTGCCTTAGCCTGCTCGATCACCAGATTAGTCTCCAATCGAGCACACATGGGGCATCACGGGATGACAACTACAGCGACATCCACAAACAGCATTAACAGCCCCTGTACTGACCGACCTGCACTTATACAATATAATACAGGCACGTCTGCATGCTTGTATTCAAAATTCTGGCAGTTACACTGGTTTTAATGTACCAGCATTTCACTTCTGCGATGTTTTATCTTGCGCTCACATTAACTTGTGATCTTGCGGTGTTAATCAAACATGTTTCCTAGACAAATCTATTCCCGAAATTTCATTACTCTATAATTGTTGTTGCGATTTTTTCCCATCAGTGTATTTTCATAACTGAACCTGCTAACTGCGAAAAAGTTGTTTCCGAGTTATGTTTTAAAAAGTATATCACAGAAGTTCCATATAAAATTGTAATATGAAGTATAGTGTACACTAAATAGAAGGACAATTGTAAGTAGACTGTTAAATTTAATCAATGATACTGCATGTCACATGAATTGTTAAAGTCAGTTATACTGAACGTAGCTCTCTATACGCTATTACTCGAAATTCAGCCAAGTGCTAAAGGTAATTTGAGTCTTAGTACGAGTATAGTATTTGAAAAATAATCCACGTTAGTTTCACAGATGTTTCCATAAAATGGTCTGTATTTTTCATCCAGGTATGGTATCATTAATAACAAGTCTGATGTCAGAAACCTCTACTCTCTGTTTTAGAATATTAATATCTGTCCACGCTTCTTATATATATAAGCCAACGACTTGAAATTTATTAGCGTGTACAGTAGATCTTACAGTATCATGCATGTCCTCTACCTTGCAAGATCTTATGTTGGGTGAGGTAAGAGACTACAAGCGACACAAGGTACACAAAAACAGGAAGCTCATGATTCTGTTTTTATTCAAATCATCTACAGGTACTTAGCAGACTTCTAGGCAGACCGTTGAACAACATAGCGAAGCTTCCATCTTTTGATGAATGTATGAACTAAACTAACCACTGTGTGTTTTGGGTTACATGGATACTTTGTAATGTAAAACTGCCGGCCGCTGTGGCCGAGCGGTTCTAGGTGCTTCAGTCTGGAACCGCGCGACCGTTACGGTCGCAGGTTCGAATCCTGCCTCGATCATGGATGTGTGTGTTGTCCTTAGGTTAGTTAGGTTTAAGTAGTTCCGAGTTCTGGGGGACTGATGACCTCAGATGTTAAGTTCCATAGTGCTCAGAGCCATTTGAACAACGCTTCACCGGGCAACGCCGGTCAACTGCTGTTTGTGTATGAGAAATCGGTTGGAAAACTTCCTCATGTCAGCACGTTGTAGGTGGCGCCACCGGCGCCAACCTTGTATGAATGCCCTGAAAAGCTAATCATTTTGCATTACAAAGCATCTTCTTCCTGTCGGTTAAATTTCGCATCTGTAGCACGTCATCTTCGTGTTGTAGCAATTTTAATGGCCAGAAGTGTAACTACTCGTGCCAGCCACGTACGACTAGTGCAAAATTTGAAAATACACCATCTTTCATATGCAGAAACACAAAAATGGTTCAAATGGCTCTGAGCGCTATGGGACTTAACATCTGTGGTCATCAGTCTCCTAGAACTTAGAACTACTTAAACCTAACTAACCTAAGGACATCACACACACCCATGCCCGAGGCAGGATTCGAACCTGCGACCGTAGCAGTCCCGCGGTTCCGGACTGCGCGCCTAGAACCACTAGACCACCGCGGCCGGCGCAGAAACACACGTACCAGATTTGATTTATGTATCACACTTTCTTGGTGCTACTTTTTTTTTTTCGCTAGTGTACGCGTAAGCACTTAACTAAACGCTACCTGCCAACTGAGGACAACCATAAAAGATCTTAAAATACAAATGCCGCATATCATGGGCCAGTAGGCAATCTCTCCATGCAACAGTCAATCTGAAACGATGTGTATATTCCTAACCTCGCAACTCGTGTTTTGGCACCGCGGGCTTTATTTAAGGAGAACGACTGGAGTAAACGATGGCTGCAGAAACGCCAGCCGGCGTGGCGCAACGACGCCGGGAGGCGCGATTCAGCCTGGCGAGGCGGAAACGTGCGCCGCCGTTGCCTCTATCGGAAAACGCTCGGCTTCGCGGTGGCAGTTGGCCGCACTCGTTATATCTGCCGAGAGCAAACAGCACCAGGCAGGCTCCCGCGAACCGTGACCCACATAAGAGGAGGTGGTCCAGCACACCGGGAAACGTGACCAGCACCAGCACCTGTGTCAGCAACGTTGCAACAGACTGCCTTGGTTCTGGTCCAAAATTGTGTCCATATAACTGCATATACTATGAAAACACGCTTCACAAACACCGTCACAATATCAAAGGGGCCCTGGCCATGTTTTTCAGTGGTGGCAATCTGATTCTGGAACTCTGAAAATGCGAACAGGTCTTGGTAGGTCCAAATTGCCGACCGGCGGCCGTGTCATCCTCAACCAATAGGGGTCACTGGATGCCGGAGAGCCGTGAGGTCAACACACCACGCTTCCAGCCGTTGTCAGTTTTCGTGACTTGAGCTGCTACTTCTCAATCAAGTAGCTCCTCAGTTGGCCTCGCAAGGTCTGAGTACACCCGGCTTGCCAACAGCGCTTCGCAGATCCGGACGGTCACCCATCCAAGTGCTAGCCAAGCCCGACAGCGCTTAACATCAGTGATCTGACGGAAATGAGTGTTACCACCGCGGCAAGGCCGTTGGCTTAACTGTGGAAGGTAATGATAAAAACACACAAACCCCTTGAGCTGTATGATATATCTTTATTTCTGCCGCCACTAGTTTCGCGGCATTAAAGCCACACTTCAAGAATAGAAATTTATTTCATAATTCTCAGTAACGATAACAAATAGATAACCCAAAATTCTTTGTCCAACTGCGATAAAAATTTTCAACCATCAAGAGGTCGATAGTATGGCAGTCTAATTTAAAAAAGGACAGAAAGCAGGGAACATCGTTCTGACACAGGAAATCAAAGGTGTGCTAACATCGTGACAACAAGAGGTCTGCGGTGACCACCTAGACGAACAAAAATACAAGTATTGACGGTCACACGACCTACCTCCAGTTTCTCGTTAAACTGCTTGTGGCGTCTCTTAGAAAGCTATATACAGACATGCCTCTCCCTACAAGAGATCTAAGGTCACAAAAATGGTGCACAATGGTAAGCACTATTTTAATTTATATTAGTTTCAACCTAAAAGATTTTTCCTTTGCTGATGAAGTGGATCGTGACTTACATTAATGAGATAGCAACAATATTTGAGTCAGCTGTTCCCTCCACAGTACCTTGTGCCTTCTTGGCACAAAAAATGTCATTTTTACGAAATTTGAATATACTAAAAGATAATGTGGTAAATGTCTCATCTTAAAGAAAAGTTTTTGCTCATTCCAAAACCAGTCGTAGATTTTGTGAGTCTGTAATACTCTGATGTTATGTACAATTTAATATTATTATTAATATTTTATGAAGATTAGCTCACCTGATCCGTATAGGTTTCAGCTGTATGTGTAAAGCATGGTCTCTTGTTCTGTGTCATCAGTTCACTAAACGTTACTTTTGGAAACAGTCGTTTAGCTTAATTTCAGTATTACATCATAAATTCTCTTATTGATACTTGACACATAGGCAAATGAATAGATCCGCCATCAAACTGTTGTGTTCTTTAGTCGTTATAGGTCTTCAATTCATGGTCGGAAAATGTATGTTGATGAATTTATCTGGTTTCAACATTCGAAATATGGACTTGATACAGGCATCACAATACCATTTCAGAACGGCGGTATAATACTAATGGAATCACCAAGTAAAGTGTTCCTGATGCAATAAATATGTCTTACTCATAAAATATGTCTTCTTTTTGTTTCCTTCTTCGATTCATCAGCTTTCTGACTGGTTTAACGCGGCCCGCAATGAACTCCTCTCCCCTGCCAACCTTTTCATCTAAAAGTAGCACTTAGAAAAAACGACTTCAATTATTTGGTAGATGTATTCCAATCTCTGTCTACCTCTACAGTTTTTACCCTCTACAGCTCCCTCTAGTACCAACGAAGTTATTCCCAGGTCTCTTAACAGCTGTATTATCGTCCTGCCGCTTTTTCTTATCTGTCTTTTCCCCATATTCCTTTCCTCACCGATTCTGCAAAGAATCTCCTATTCCTTACCCTATCAGTCCACATTATTTCCGGCAGCAGAATTCCTTTTAACTTCATGTACTTCGTGATCCCCAAATCTGATGTTCACATATTTTCCCGTGCTTCATTACTTTTGTGTTTCTTCGATTTACTCTCAATGCGTCAATATTCGAGACTCACTAGACAGTTCAGCCCATTCAACAGATACTGTAACTCTTCTTCAATTTTACTGAGGATAGCAATGTCATCAGTGAATCATGTAAATGATATTCTTTCATCTTTAATTATAACTACACCCTTTAACTTTTCTTTTATTTCCGTTATTGCTCGTTCGATGGATAGGTTGGACAGTAGGGGCGAAAGACTAGATCCCTGTCTTACATAATTTTTAACCCGAGCACATCGTTCTTGTTCCTCCACTCTTACTATTCCCTCTTGGCTCGTACACATATTACGTATTACCTTTCACTATGGCCTACGATAACCGATCCCTTCTAGTTGTGGTACGTGGAACCTTAACAGGCCAGCGTTATGTTGATGACATTCTTCGATCCCTTGTGGGACATTTCTTGTATAGTCTATCAGGGCACTTTTCAGGAAGGTAATGCTCGTCAGTATGCAGATCGAGTTGCTCAAGACTTCCTACGTCATATTCGGACTCTTCCACGGCCGGCCTGATCCCTGGACTTTTCTTCTGTAGGGATTGTGTATGACCAGTTGAAAATCCAGATGGTGCCGTATCACTTTGTACCTGATTTGGAGCTGGCTGTTGAAGATTTGGCAAATCTGCCTCAGGACAACATCAGATGCCGAACCAGTTCGATGCCGGACCGTGTTGCGGCGTGCATTGAAGCGGTCCAACGCGTCATTGATGCTGCGCTATATTTGTCTACTTGTACTCACTGGTTTTGTTTACTTGTCTTGATACTCGGATCAAATGAATCTCTCACCTGTATCATTATGCCTATTAAATTCAATTCGATCTGATTTTACCCTCTTGGTGCGCTTGGAACGTTATTTCTTTTGAACTGCAAATTCCTTAACCTTTGCTATAAAGCGAGTGGAAGGACTTGACCCATACAGTGACCATTTCATTTCTACATATCTATTTTCATCATAGATAAATCATTAAGAGAAATGCAATCATAAATCAGATCATAATTTCTTTAAGAAATGCCACTCAGGCAAACTTTACAAACTGCTTGATATAAAACAACAAATGAATTACTCTCTTTGAAAAGATTTAAAAACCCGCCACTCAGGCAAATTTTACAAACTGCTTGTTGTATGAAGCCACACGCGAATTAATCTCTTTGCAAACATTTAAAAAAACCGCCACTCGGGCCAAGTAAATCGTTTAAAATAAACTTTACAACATCAAATAACCAGGCAATCAATTATTATTTCCACATAGATTGTAAAGCACCCCCCCCCCCCCCCTCCCGGTCGAGATATTACCAAACAACTTTACAAGGTTATAGACAGTTTGATCAGTAATAACGTAATTATTTCCCCATCAAAATTGACATACGCCACTAAGGCTGAATTGCACCGAAATTTTAAAAAACGGTTCTTCTAGAAATCCCTCAAAATTCTTAAGACAGATATTTAAAACATTTAACCCGGCCAACCTGGAAGAGCCACCACAAGCTTTAAAAAAACTTCAGCTTGTATAATACGAGGTCCGAGATTGTGAGGCCACGGCTTGGCCACGGACGGTGGAGGCGACTGAGTACTTATCTTCGAATTAAGATGTGGACTCCGTTTGTACTTCCACCCCGTTCAGAACGCCGAAATCGGAACCACACAGCACAAGCGAGCTCAGGCGAAGTCCACCGCCCGTACTCCCGCCAGTAATTTAAAAGGGGAGGCTCTGCACTTCGGTTGCTCACTGCTTCCGATCTTAATAAGAGGCACGAAATATTACATCACAGTCCTTGCAACCCTTTGCTGCCTCAAAAGCAATCATCCTTATATTTCACTAATCGTTGGTAGGACTTGAATTACCTAACTTGATGTCAGCTGCTGGATCGATGTGGCGAAGACGCCAGACGTTGCTTAGTCAGATAGCAACAGCGTGTTCCTTCACGGAAGCGAGCACATCCATAGCTTCACGGGGTTGCCAAGAAGCCATAGCGCCGGCCCCCTGTTACTGACCCCAGTACGATCAAGCATTAACTGCCGCCCGTACTCAGACACACCTTGCTCGCTAATACGCACACTTCCGCATGCCGTGTCCAACGTTGTTCTCCCCCTTCCACTCGGTACTGCCTGCTATATCCTGAGCCGGCCCAGGCTCTAAAGAGGGAATCGACAGTGCCTAAGCCAAGGATGTCCCTAACGCCAGTCCCGCCTCGGCTCGGCGCTGTTTCAAATGTTCATGATTGTATTTCTGAACTGAAATCTGCACCAGATGGAGAACTGAAGTAGTGTGTGAAGATGATTGTGCGACACTGTTACATACCCGACAATAAAATAATCCAGAATGAGATTTTCACTCTGCAGCGGAGTGTGCGCTGATATGAAACTTCCTGGCAGATTAAAACTGTGTGCCGCACCGAGACTCGAACTCGGGTTCTTTGCCTTCCGCAGGCAAGTGCTATGCCAACTGAGCTACCCAAGTACGACTCACTCCCCGTCCTCACAGCTTTACTTCTGCCAGTACCTCGTCTCCTGCCTTCCAAACTTAACAGAAGCTCTCCTGCGAACCTTGCAGAACTAGCACTCCTGAAAGAAGAGATATTGCGGAGACATGGCTTAGCCACAGCCTGGGGTATATTTCCAGAATGACATTTTCACTCTGCAGCGGAGTGTGCGCTGATATGAAACCTACTGGCACATGAAAACTGCAAGGTTCGCAGGAGAGCTTCTGTGAAGTTTTGGAAAGTAGGAGACGAGGTACTAGCGGAAGTAAAGCTATGAGGACGGGGCGTGAGTCGCCCTTACGTAGTTCAGATGGTAGAGCACTTGCTCGCCAAAGGCAAAGGTCCCGAGTTCGAGTCTTGGTCCGGCACACAGTTTTAATCTGCCAGGAAGTTTACTTATCTTGATACTCATATCAAATGAATCTCTCATCTGTATCATTACGTCTAATAAATTTCATTTCGATCTGATTTTCCCCTTCTTGGTGTTCTATTTTCAATGTTCGTGAGTGTATTTCTCAACTCTGAAATCTGCGCCAAATGGAGCGTTAAAGTAGTGTGTGAAGATGATTGTGTGACACGGCTACATACCCGACAAGAATATAATCAGTTAATACTCAGGTAAAGTGTACAGAGTCAAATAAGTTGTCTTGTCAAAATGTTGTTTGCAACGTGGAGAGCGGGTAACCTATAATTGCGATATGGTCAGCTTGACCGTCGTACTGCATCTTAACGGTGTTTCAACGGCTGAGAGTTGCACCTGGCAAGCTGCCTTCTCTTTCGGTGGGCGGGATACATCCCCCCCTGTCGGTGACGCTCGCTGCACGTGGCGCTCCGCATTCGGCGTATACTCCCTCCAACAGCCTCTTGTGCGACGCGCTGTCAAGCAGCGGTGGGCGGCCGCTTGTTGATGTCGCTCGCCACAGTATTGGAAAACACTCGAGGCGCCGCGGCGGACTGCAACGCCGCCACCTCGTTACCGACGCCGACGCCGACCTGTCTGCGCCGGAGGGAGGCGACCCTCTCCCCGAGAAGACCCTCTTACGAATCGCTGGCGCGCCGGCGCGCGGCCGCTGATGCATTTTCGTAAACTTTCCCCAACGAGTGCCATCAGTTTGCGGCGGCGCTCTGGGACTTGACAAGTGCCTGCTTAAGTGGACGTGCGGAACTTTGTGAGTGCCAGCGCTCACTGTCTGCTCTAAACGCCCTACCATGTACCCGTCCGTCCTGATAAACCGCCGTTTATTCTGAGATGTTAAAGTGCCTAAAATGGCTCCGTGCAGACACACACACACACACACACACACACACACACACACACACACACACACAGAGTTGAGAAAATGTATCACTCAGTGTTCCTGTTTCTCTCTCTCTCTCTCTCTCTCTCACACACACACACACACACACACACACACACTTAATTACAGGGTAATTCAAAAAGAAAGAACAGATTTGAGTTGTTCACTATAGATGAACTGGGAAATCCAGAAGCACACTGCGCGTATCACTGGAAAGATGACGGTTCAAAGTTTTGTACCACCTGCACCGTTGTTTGTTTGTGTGTTGGAACTCGCACAGGGTCAATGCATTGTTCAAGTACAACATGCATTCTGTCGTCGATTCAACAGAAAGCCACCTCTGCACCGAGCGGTTCTAGGCGCTTCAGTCTGGAACGGCGCGACCGCTACTGTCGCAGGTTCGAACCCTGCCTCGGACATGGATGTGTGCCTTGTCCTTATCTTAGTTAGGTTTAAGAAGTTCTAAGTTCCAGGGGACTGATGACCTCAGATGTCCCATAGGGATCAGAGCCATTTGAACCATTTTGAACCACCCCTGCACAAGCATATTTATCACTGGTAAACAAAATTCTTGGAAGTTGGTTGCATACACAAATGAAAGAGAACTGGTAGGCAACGCACGTCTGACGAAAATGTCGACCGTATCCGAGATGGGTTTGGAGCTCTCGGAAGCCCATAAGACGAGCAGGCCAGGATAATCAACTTCCTCAAACAACGATGTGGAGTGTTCTGAAACGACGCCCGCATATGAAGCCTTAGAAATTGCAGTTACAGCAGCATCTGCGCCCGGCGACCATAACAGAAGGTACGAATTTTACATTTCAGTTCTTCAGACCTTAGCAGAGGACACTTCTTTTGAACAACTCATCTTGTCGGACGATTTGACGTCATATCTTTCGGGTACAGTAAACCACCATAATGTAAGAATTTGGCAGTCACAAAACCCAGCGTCATTGTCGAAAGTGAAAGAGACTCACCGAAATCGAATGCCTTTTTTTTGCCGTTTCTGTTCACAAAGTTTATGGATCTTCTTTTTTTGCGGAGGGGACTACGACAGGAATGTCGTACCTGGACGTGCTGCAAAACTTGTAGTTTCCTCATCTTCACGAAGGATACCTGTGATTGCACTTTTATGCGTGATGCCGCCCCGCCTCGTTTTCACGTTGAGGTACAGCGTTATCTTGACAGCATCACCTTGCAACGTTACAGTGGAAGAAGTGGACAAGATCTTGTTCATTGTTTTTGGTGTTCCAGGTCACCAGACCATAAATCTTACCATTTCCTTCCATGGGGGGACATAAAAGACGGAGTCTTTATCCCACCTGTGGCAGTTACTCTTCAAGATATGAGTAATAGAGTTTTTTAAGTTGTCGATTGAACAAACACGGGCCTGTCGATTTGTGTGTAAAATCAAACGGTCTACTGTTTCGAAGTTTCTCGAGCAACACATCGTGCTCGTGTTGAGTGTATGGTATAGTGTCGCGAACATAAGATTTTGGACCTTCCTCTATCCGATGACATGCTCAGTGTGTTTCTGTTTTTCACAGTTTGTGATAAACAATTAAAACCGGTTGTTCCTATTTGAATCGCCCCGTACTTGTCACTTCTGTAATGTGACCACCTTGGACTAGTTTTTAGGCTATATTTCACCCTCTCCTTAACATATCTGTCTGTATGGCAGTGATCGATAATCCAGGTGATCTTTAGATCTCTAAGTAGCCATTTCGAGTCACTGTTTTGGAAAACAAACATAGCATGTAAAGGGAAATAAACTGCTTTCGGTTATAATGCTGCGTCATGTATACGAGTCGACGTTTCGAGAGACCTGCACTGGCCGTTTTGGTGGTATCTAAACTAGTACAATTGAAAATGATTGTTATGTATTTTATGTCTGCCGCGAAAGTCTGTGTACTCATGAGGTAGTAAATTGGTTTCTTCTTGTTACGACAGTAACATCCCCACCGATTCGGATACAACCCACCGTGTCTGTATACGTCTTATTTGTCGGGAAGGCATCGATTAGGAAGTAACTTGACGGTAACGACGTGGAACATTACACAACAAATCACAATAGGAAATGAATACACTATCGCAACAAATTGACTGAATGCAAAGAATTGTAACAATAATAATCAGTTTATATTGGTTAGTGGAGTCCATCACTAATTAATATTTGTGTTTTAGCGAAACTGCAATGATACAAAGAAACAACTCGGTCGTCAGTATAAGACATAAAAACTTGCTTCTGACACTAATTGGTTATAGTCAGACATAAGTTTACGTAACTATCAGTAATACTTGTACTGATGACGTCAGCCAGTAACTGCGCTTAAGTAAATATTCATAATGAGAGAATCAGAAAAATTTGTTAACTTAAATTTCAGACTCATTGTAATAACTAAAAAATTAAAATTCAATTAATGGCAGTAGCACACAACGCTATGATAATAATGTGACATAACCTATAATCTTTACTGTTACGAATGTTTATAGACAAACTTTTCCAAATACTTCAAGTTCTCTCTCAACCGTACTGTATTTACACGTTATTCAGTTCAAAGTAACAGTTAAACTCCATAGCATAGATAAAATAACGACAAGCGAAACATCGATACATAAAATTGCCAAAAATGCCAATAAATTAATTAATGTAGCCAAATAACAATAACCTTTACTGTGATTTATGTGATTCGTTGGTTTCAACAGTTCTTTTAAGTGTTGACTTGAAAAGTTGGTCGTTATTGTTGTTGCTTTAACTTTACTTAGTTAATAAGCGATATTGACTTTCAAGCAAGGAACAAACTAGTTTTACTTTCATGGAAAGTTAATATTTTCAGTTTTAATCAGATTTAGCATTTGTAATGTGACACTCGGAACATAGGACAAAAGGACATTAATCCTGTTCCAAGTAAAAACAATTTGTGGTATCGATTATGAAATTATAGTTAGAATTCCACACAATAATTATATTTCCCAATTTACTAAAAATACCGGCAAGCCTAAACAAAGCTAAAAGGCTGACGTGGCTCGCTGCGGATGGGACATGGTAGCTCGTCAGCACGGACGGACCATTAAAATCTTGGTTTCAGATAAAGCACAGTTTAAATAGAATTTCAAAGACTTTTGATAGGTAAGTGGTCCTTCCGTTCTATAGACGAATATCGTAACAGAGGCTGTTACGCCAGCTTAAGTAAAAATGTGTGTTAGATTTCAGTTTTGACAGCACTTGGTCATAACAGTCAAGACTAGGTATTTTGTGTATGAGAAATTTATTAATAGTGCATAACAATGTTTCAGTCTGGCAGAGTGTTAATTCTGTGAATATTAGCTTTTCCAGTTTACTGTATTGTATTCACCTATTTTGACAATCACCTGACAGATGATCAGGGTAGTAAGTCTTATATTCAAATGTTTTATGTTTTTATGCCCTACGTCGTCAAGGTATCAAGGTCTGATAATGACGTCTTAGAGGATCGAAATAGGTCATCTAAAAAATGAAAATTTACAATTTAAATGGGGTCACGACTATGTTTATTAAATAAGTTATAATTTCAATAGATCGCTGTTTTCCTGGGTGGATGTTCCAAAAATTTTTATAATTAACGGTGCTTGTGACGTGTATTGCGTATAAAGTGAAGAACAATGGACCAAATATGGATCCCAGAGGAACAGACAAGTACAGAAATCACTTTTCATGGCTTGAGGCATCCACTGCCTGACGAAGAGATTTTTTGCGTAAGAGCGGTTTCTCGGGTTACTCGGCAGCCCCTGCAGGCGACCTCTGCCATGTGTCTGTGGAGATCCTGCCCAGTCCCGCTTGCATCCCACCTGTCTGACATCGGTGGGGAGCACGCGGTCAGAGACCGGCCAACTGGTTCCGCCGGCGGCCGCAGCGTTCGGCCGTTATTTGAATATGGCTTCTGCTTGTATAAACTGCCTCGCCCCTGCCGCTGGAAATACTCCACCTCTTTGAGCGCTCCCCCTGGGAGGTGAGCAGAAATTTCCTCGGTCACTGCGTGCTGTCCGCTGCCTGCTTCTCCGTCGCGGATTTATTCCTCCGTTTTCTCCGTCGTACGCGGCCTGTTGCTGCCGCCGGGAACTTCCTCGCATTTCCTTTTGTGATACGTTACTTCAGCTTTCGAGTTCTGTTATGTTAACGTGCTGCATAATGGCGGTTAATAATTGAAGCTTCAGCACTCTGTTTCCAAACGATTCTGGCCGCTGCTCTGTTTTTTTTTTCCGCCAGAGGATAAAAAAGTTGAGCACTAAAAATGAGTAAAGGAAGAAGAAATTGCTTAAGCACTTTACTGAGATATTCAGTGAAGCATAAAGCCTGCCCATAAAACATGAAAAAATGTTAGCTGTTATTTCAAATTAAAATTTTCGCTTTTGTTTCCTGCCCTGTAACTCGCATTGAGGTGAAATTATCCTTTTAGTGCAGTCCAGTGTAAATACGATGTAGGACTTTAAAAAAACACGAAGTGGAAACCTAATTGCGACATCTTTCTTTATGACCATCATCCGCCATTTTATTGATGTTTCTATTTTGCACTTGTTGTATGCAACTGTCCTGTACACATTTTGTGTCACGACCATGAGCAAAAACTCTTCATAAGTAAATGTACTTATAACCAATAGTTGCCACATAAAAATCAATTTCCGAAACAGTCTCGTGTTACAAATCTTTACAATTCTTCTGACGTTTCCAGAAGCTAAAATTTTCTAGTTCATGCAATGCTAGATACACAAGATGACTTTGAAATAGTGTCATTACGTTTATTAACTAACCGTTTTATCTAAATCGGGAAGTTCACCACCGTATAAAATCCAAACAATATTTGGAAACACCATGACACCAAGAAATTTTCTTCAATTCTATAACATTAATTATGGTAACTTCGTTAAAATAACTGTGCCGATTATCACCATTAATGTTCAACTTCACGTGAAAGAAATGATGAAGAATTTGCAAGAACATTTCCAAACAGAAATAACAGGGAAACGGTGATAGTTACCAATTTACCAATGCTTAGCTACGCATAAGACATGCCTCATCTGAAAGAAACTAATACTCCCAAGTTCATTCAGTATACTGCTCAACATACTGAATTGTAGAAAGCATCATTTCAGCATAAACAAAACATACAGAAATAATGTAGTGTAGTACGAGAATAAGTTATGAGTAAACATCAAACTGAAAGAACAAACAACAACGAAAATTGAAATAATTGTTCTGTTCAAGTATAGCGATTATACGTGATGTCAGGAACAAGGAAGGCATCACGAGCAGATAGAATTATTAGCAATAAGCTTTCCGCAGTAACATTGTTCAAACACCGACGCTGAAATATAAAATATTCATCCGGAGCACATAACATTTAGAAAATCACTCTATAGAGCAATTTACGAAAATTTAGAGACTTAAAAGGAAGTTGCAGCAATTTCCCAAGGTGGGATTCAGATCAAAATTTGTTTTCCTTAAGTCTTTTACTCAATGTAAAAGTTTCGTCCTGCTTTTTAACTTATTTTCGATGATTTAATACACGTAATTCCCAACGTTAATCCATCTTTCTAGATTGTATGCACACTTAACATGTTTTAATTGGCTTATAGTAACCACCTTGGCGACCAGATCAATTAATTGGACCTCAGTTAATTAATCTAAACTTTCAAGCACTAATGTACGTTTATGACACCTGAAGACATCCGTCATAGAAAACGCACATCAGCAAGTGCTCTAAGAGAATTTCAGGCGTAATTACTTTTACTTGCGCGAGATATAGAACATCACGGAATAAAAACAACTAAGTTTCGCATTAGTTTTGGGTTTTTGGCCACGCCATTATGATACACTAAGACGACTAAAAAGTTACGTTCAGAACGTCTTTGCAGCGATCTTCCTCAGAGTGACTAAGCTTCACTTTATTCGCCCTCAGTATGACTAATGGAAAGACATCCGAATCGTCGGCTTCACAGTTGTTTAGTCTACAACGACGCAGCTTGATACCCAGAAGAATATTATTGAAATTGACAATGGTTGTAGATGTCTACGCACGTAAGTCAAAATAGCAAAGACTAGGGACAAAAATAATCATTTTGTTTCCTGAGCGTCGTTCCTTCTTTGATAAACAATGGTGGGTATACCTCAAAGTCAGATGGATTGCTGTAAGTGTAATATCTGATCAAAAATAACCGAACACTTATTTGTGGACGCTAATATGGGGTCTATCCACCCTTGGCCTTTATGACGGCTTTAACTCTGCTTTGGACACTTTCATTGAGATGCCAGAATGTTTGCGGAGAGTTGGCAGCCCTTTCTTCCTAAGAACCGAGACCAGGAAAGGAACTGATTTTGGACGCTGTGGTGCAAGGCTCAGTCTACTTTCTAACTCATCCTCAAGGGGTTTCTTTGGGTTCAGGTCGAGATTCAGTAATGTTATTGACCACAATCCACTTTATAATACACTGCAATGTCGTGAGGATACAGTCATCGTCTCCTCATTTATACACAGTTAACAAAGCTGTCTCCATTTCCTTCCACATTTAGCGTTTTCTTATGTAAAGGATGGTGACCGCACCCTAACCACGAAAAACATCCCAAAATCGTAACATCACTTCCAGGTACTTCACTGTTGAGATTGAACACGATGGTGGTTACGTTATCCAGATATTCGCCAGACTGAATGACTTCCATCGGATTGCCGCTGAGTACAGGTGATCCATAAATCCAAATCACACGTTTCTAGTCAAACACTGTCCACTGGCGTGCCTCGACACCCATGAAGCACTGCTCAACAGTGACTTGAAGTTTGCGTGGCTCATGAGAGGCTGCTGGACCATATAATGGTCACCCAGTCGTTGATATTCCTATATTCGTTCTACGTCACTCCAATATACGAAGCTTGTTAGCACTTGATACAGAGAATTGGGTTGCCGCCATTAAATTGTATTGTAGTAGTTGCTGCTGCTGAAGGCTGGTTCACTTCTTTGTCTTGATGTTAATGTTGCCTCTATACGTATTCGTCTAAGGGGAAAAAGATGAGGTCTCGTGTTGTTGATGTGCTTGTTGATATATAATGAAAAACAGCATAAGTGAACTTCAATTATTTTTTGGCATGGTAGCCATCTTAACTCCGCTGACCACCCAAAGACGTTGTCACAGTACAGAGTAACACTTCTTTTACAACATCTTTGTATTGTTTTTCCACATAAGACAATAACATACGCACTTTACAAAAGTTCTGTCAAGACTGAGCTGACGAGGCTTCTTGCTGTGTGTGAAATCTTATGGGACTTAACTCCTGAGGTCATCAGTCCCAAAGCTTACACACTACTTAACCTAAATTATCCTAAGGACAAACACACAGGCCCATGCCCGAGGAAGGACTGGAACATCCGCCGGGACCAGCCGCACAGTCCATGACTGTAGCGCCCTAGACCGCTCGACTAACCCCGGGCAGCGGGACTGATGACCTCAGATGTTAAGTCCCATAGTGCTCAGAGCCATCTGAACCATTTTTTGAGTCCATGGCTTCGAGGGGTCTGGATACTTTTAAACAGATAGTGTATGCAGCACAGAATGGTACTATGATTATATGAAGACCTTGAGGAAATAGTAGTAGAAACCGGAAACATTTTATATTAAGTTGGTGCGTACGTTCGAAGATTTTTTTGTTTTACCTGTTGCTATTCCGGCTGTTCGGTTTCTTATCGACTGTCACTGTTGCTATCTGAGTTTACATATTGTCTTTTGGAGAATGTGAGTGGAGCTGAGAACACTAGAAAATGGAGGGTCATGTGAGGCAATAGGAACATTTCCGATATAGTCTTCTATTTGAGTTGAATAGAGGAATGACAGCAGCGGAGGTTGCGAGAAATATTTGCTCCGTGTATGCGGATAATTCCATTGGAGAGAGCACGGCAGTAAAAGAGTTTTATCTTTTTAAGGAGGTCCAAGTTCAGGATGATGGTTCAAATGGTTCTGAGAACTATTGGACTTAACATCTGAGGTCATCAGTGGCCTAGAACTTAGAACTACTTAAACCTAAATAAGGACATCACTCACATCCATGCCGGAGGAAGGATTCGAACCTGCGACCGTAGCGGTCGCGCGCTTACAGACTGAAGCGCCAAGAACCGCTTGGTCACAGCGGCCGGTCAGTTCACGATTACCTTCGGGATTTGATGAACGTAGTTTACACGCAGTAATCCACAATGATCCACGTCAGTGTACCCGATACTGGCGAATGCGATGAACTGTGATCATTGCACCTTCTTGCAACTTCTGCATGCAGTGGGGAAAAAAATAGGGTGTTTAACACCGCATATTCTTAGCCAAAATCTCAAAAATCATCGGGTGGCTGTATCTGGATCTCCGTGATCGTCATCAATTGGCACATGAACAACACCGACCATTCAAATTCTGTATCGGTACTGCTGACGAGAAATGGGGCCTGATGTTACACCAAGAAAAGAAAGGAATGGTTCAAATGGTTCTGAGCACTGTGGAACTTAATATCTGAGGGCATCAGGCCCCTAGATCTTAGAACTACTTAAATCTAACTAACGTAAGGACATGACACTCATCCATGCCCGAGGCAGGATTCGAACTTGCGACCGTAGACGTCATGCGGTTCCGGACTGAAGCGCCTAGAACCGCTCGGCCACCGCGGCCGGCAGAAAGGAATGGTTGAGACCAAACAAAGCAGCAACTCTCCGTACAAAGACCTGTGGACACCCACAAAAGATAATGTTATGCATCTGGTGGAACAGCGACGGTGTGGAATACTACGAATTGCTTCCCCATGGTGTAACCATCACTGCTGATATTTACTGCCAACAACTGAGACGCCAACCAAGAACGCTGCGTGAAATGTTGCAACTCCATGATAATTCCCGCCCGCGTTCTGGCAGACTGATAGAAAACACTGTACAATATTTTGATTGGGAACGTATTCCACATCCGCCTTAATCACGTGATGTTGCACCCTCAGATTTTCATCTTTTTCGCTCTCTGTTGAACGACCTTCAAGGTACTTCCTTTCCAGATGACAGTGCGCTCCTAACTGTGCTCGACGAGTTCTTCGCCTCAAAACCACGAGCGAGCGAGGCGGCACAGGGGTTAGCACACTGGATTCGCATTCAGGAGGACGATGGTTCAAGCCCGCGTCCGACCATCCTCACTTAGGTTTCTGTGATTTTCGTAAATCGCTTCAGGTAAATGCCGGAGTGTTTCCTTGGGAAGGTCAAGGCAGACTTCCTTCCCCATCCTTCGCTAATCCGATGGGATCGATGACCTCGCTGTTTGGTCACTCCCCCCGCCTCCCCCTCCCCCCATCCCCAACCAATGAAAACCACGTGATTTCTAGAATCGCGAAATCGAAAAGTTACCCCAGCGATGGTAGACTGTTGTAAATAGTGAGGAATAATGTATTATTGATGGCTGAAGTCTTCAAAAATTGTTCAAATGGCTCTAAGCACTGTGGGACTTAACATCTGAGGTCATCAGTCCCCTAGACTTAGAACTGCTTAAGCCCAACTAACCTAAGGACGTCACACACATCCAGGCCGGAGGCAGGATTCGAACCTGCGACCGTAGCAGCAGCACGGTTCCAGACCGAAGCGCCTAGAACCGCACGGTCACAGCAACCCGGCGGCTGAAATCTCTGTTACGTGTTTCCGTTGTGTTCACTAAACGTGCGGAAAACGTTACAAACTTACGCACTAACCCAGTACATTATGCGCAGAAGGATAATAAAAATGTAGATACGCAAAAACCCAGTAGTTTTAAAATTGCGATTTAACTTTGATCTTACACCTATTGATGACTGTGCCATGTGTCCTGTTTCAGTGATGTATGGTATGTTACATCACGAACTGCTACTAAAAAGACGAGTCACAATTTTTTTTTTCGGCCGCACTTGCCGTGGTACGATGTTATGTCCCTCCAGCTTTATGAATATGGGCAGCGCATCGCAAAAGGAGCGGTCTTGACGGATGAGTGACGAGAGGGGGAGAACTGCAAGGAGGAAGGTGTGGGAGGCGGTATCCGGCAGGCCGTAATGAAGAAGGATCGGCGGCCGTTTTTCTGCGGGGGGAAAATTAATTTGGGCTCTGTCAGGCGAGGCGGGCCGCGGGGCTGTTTGACGAGAGCCGCGCCCGGATTCTGGGACGGCGCTTTCAGAGCGTCGAGAGCCGCGATCGGTCTTCGCTGTATACACCGCTCTGACGGGCCGTTGATGCCTGTGTTTGGACAGCAGTCTCTTTCGGCCAGCACACCGACAAAATTGTTTGCAACACACCGCCACTCCGAGACATCCTCATTCAGGCAACTTTTAGAGAGTATCCACGCTGGCACAACGTACAACGAAGGCTATAACGACGTTTGCCTTAGTTGCTAGTCGCCTTTCGAGATGTGTGGTAGTGGTCCCCTAAATTTATTTGTTCCCTCTAGAGTTGTAAAACTACCGTAAGCTACCACAGAGTATCATAAGGAAGCGTAGACTACAGCCACATATTCATGCGATTCTACTAGAGTTGCCCATAAAATAACGCATCGCATTTTTTTTCTCCGCCGGAAAAAATGCTACGAATGCGAAAGTTACACATGTATTGTTTGAAATCTCCTGAATGAGGGCGTCAAGTTTCCGTCACTTCCAACAGGTAGCGTAGCTGCAGGACAGTTCCAAAATGGCGTCTGTAGGTGATGTACGTTACAAGCGTTTTGCCGTCATTTAATTTCCCACTGCAGAGAAAGAAACTGTGGGGAATATTCACAAACGCTTGTGCAAAGTCTGTGGAGCATCTGCTGTCGACAGAGGTACGTTTAGTCGCTGGGCACGAAGGGTGAGGTCATTGGAAGGCGGTTCGGCCGAGCTCCTCGATTTGCAGCGATCGGGGAGACCATACACGGCTGTCACACCTGACCTAGCCCCCTCGGACTTCGCTGGCCGCTGTGGCCGGGCAGTTCTAGGCGCTTCAGTCCGGAACCCCGCGACTGCTACGGTCGCAGGTTCGAATCCTGCTTCGGGCATGCATGTGTTTGATGTCCTTAGGTTAGTTAGGTTTAAGTAGTTCTAAGTTCTAGAGGACTGATGGCCTCCGATGTTAAGCCCCATAGTGCTCAGAGCCATTTGAACCATTTTTGAACCCTCGGGCTTCCCCTAGTCTGGGCCATTAAAGGATGCAATTCGTGAAAGACATTTTGAGGACGATGAGGAGGTGATTTACACCATCAAGCACTGGCTCCACCAACAGGACAAGGATATGGTACCAACAGGGCACACACGCCCTTGTTTTGCGCTGGAGGAAGGCCGTAGAACGGGATGGAGGTCACGTGGAAAAATAGCATTATTTCGTTTGTGTAATTTTCATTACGTTCAATAAATAACTGTTGAAGGAAAAAAAGAGGTATGTTAGTTTCTGGGCAAGCTTCGTACGTGGCTACTCTCCAAAATCCCACTCAACTGCTTGGCAGAGCGTTCACCGAACCACCTTCACACTAATTCTCTGTTATTCCACTCTCAAATAGCGCGCTGAAAAAACAAGTACTTATATCTTTGCGTGTAAGCTCCGATTTCCCTTATTTTATTATTATGATTATTCCTCCCTATGTAGGTCAGCGTCAGCAAAATATTTTCGCATTCGTAGGAGAAAGTTGGTGATTTAAATTTCGTGAGAAGATCCCACCACAACGAAAACGCCTTTTTTTAAAAATTATTTTCATTACAAATCCTGTATCGTGTCCGTCACACTCTCCCTCACATTTCTCGACACTACAAGACGTGCTACCATTCTTTGTATTGCGTTAATTCTATCTGATAAGGATCCCACACCGTCCAGCAGTACTCCAAAAGAGGACGGACAAGCATAGTGTAAGCAGTCTGTTTAGTAGACATGTTCTGCCAATAAAACTCAGTCTTTGATTCGCCTATCCCGCCACATTTTCTATATTTTCTTTCCACTTTAAGTTGTCTATAATCGTAATTCCCAGGTATTTAGTTGAATTTATGGCCTTTAGATTTGATTGATTTATCGTGTAACCGAAATTAAACGGATTCATTTTAGCACTCATGTGGATGACCTCACACCCCTCATTATTTGGGGTCAGTGGCCAAATTTCCCACCCTACAGGTACATTATCTAAATCGCTTAGTAATTGTTTCTGATGACTTAACTAGACAAGAAACGACAGCATCATCTGCAAACAACCTAAGACGGCTTCTCAGGTTGTCTCCTGAATCGTTTATATAGATAAGGAGGAGCAGACGGACCTTGGAGAACGCTAGAAATCACTTCTTTTCTACTCAATGACTTTCAGTCAGTTACTATGAATTGCTTGTGTAATATGCTATCAAAAGCCTTCTGGAAATCTAGAAATACGGAATCGATTTAAAATCCCTTGTCGATAGCACTCAGTACTTCCTGTGAGTAAAGAGCTAGTTATGTTTCACAAAAACGGTGTTTTCTAAACCAATGTTGACTATGTGTCAATAGACCGCTCTCTTCGATTTAATTCATAATATTTGAACACAATATGTTCCACAATTCTGCTTCATATCGACGTTAATGATATGAGCCTATAAATAACTGGATTTCTCCTATTACCCAGTCACGGATCTTTCGAAGAGCGAGCAGTTGCATTTGATTGTTAACTAAGGAGCTATTGCATCGTTATACTCTAAACTTCATTCGAAAATTGATGATTTGTAACGTAGCATTTTAAAAAACGCAAAACAACAATGCATCAAACATGGCTTCAACATTTCGTCGAATTTACATAAAACATGTTTCTGTTATTCATAAATAAGTTTCGCTTTTATCGTTAATGACCGGAAGCCCTTGCCTTCGACCATGATGAAGAACATTCTGTTGAGTACAAAATAACATTAATTATATATATAAGTTGAATCAAAAGTAACTGCTTTAGTTACATAAAAGCGCAGAAGCTACGCCATTCACTACTTTTTATTTCTCACAAAATGCAATATATATTCTGTAAGGATGTAAAATAGGCAGTGAACTAACACTGAATGAAATGCGGTTCCAATTATGTGCAAAACAAACAAACAAAAAGAAAACAGAGAAAAGTCGTCGGTTCCCAGTTTCTCTCGTACACAAAATAATCATGTATATTTCTTTCCCTACCAATGCTACCACTACCAATGGCGTTCCTACCATTTACTAAGTCGTTTATGTACTACATCACAACTACCGAACAGCACATTTAGTAGAGCGCAGCTCTGTTTCCTACGTTTCGTCAGCACCTGCGTTGGGAGGCTTCAGAGATTCTGCTGATCCCGTTGAGTCTTGCCGGCTTTTCGGGAGTTGAAGGTCATACGACAAAGCACTTGCTGCTGATTGTTCAGGTTTCTATGGTTGTGGTCAATGAAACTTCTACGTTCCGCCCAGAGCCACGTGTGACATCTTCAGTGATGCTCCTAATTTCATTGGGCTTATGGTGATATGCAGAGAGAATTCTTATAAAAAATAAAACTGAACTATCTAACTTTCGGCTGTCAAAGATAAAATTATCTATCGATTGTGTAGAGCTCTTCTTCTTCCTCTTTTTCTTCTTCTTTCTTCTTTTTTTATCCCTTGTCATCACAAAACTGGTATAACAATTATTGGATTTGCCAATATTTGTGGTCTGGCCCAATGCTCATCCTCTGGCTACCCCTTTCCCCACCGGAAAGAGATTCGTGTTCCCCAACTGTCTGCGTCAAGTGTTATCCCATATGAACGTGTGTCCACGTTTCTCGACTGAAGTGGGAAGTGTAACCAGTCCATTATTCACCTAGTCGGGTGTGGAAAACCGCCTAAAACCCACAATCAGGCTGGCCTGCACTCCTGATCTCGTCGTTAATCCTCCGGCTGAATCCTAGAGGCCGTGTGTTAAGGGACGGATCATTTTGTAGAGGTACTGTCCACATGGCTTCTGCTTTTCTGTCATGTTTGTGCCCATGTGTATATGAGATTTCAGTGGCTTCTCTATGTAATCATGAAAAATAGTTCGTAAAGTAGGTAAAGTAGGTAAAGTTTTGGTTTCAGAAAGCTCCATGGTTACGTGACATAAGATTACCCTCTGCTACGACTGATTCTTCTGCTTCCTCTAGTTGACAAAGACTTTTGTTTTTCTTCAGATGTACAAGTATTCACGCTTCTCTTTACATTTCCGATAAAAAGCTTACCACACGTACGTTGGCCGGCCGCGGTGGTCTCGCGGTTATAGCCGCGCAGTCCGGAACCGTGCGACTGCTACGGTCGCAGGTTCGAATCCTGCCTCGGGCATGGATGTGTGTGATGTCCTTAGGTTAGTTAGGTTTAAGTAGTTTTAAGTTCTAGGGGACTAATGACCACAGCAGTTGAGTCCCATAGTGCTCAGAGCCATTTGAACCACACATACGTTGTAAGATATATATTTCGCGTACCGACAGAAGGAGGCGTTCGTCCTGTACAGATCTGAGGGCTTGACACATTTTCTTCGTTGGTCTAGAAACAGATTTGTTGTTACGTTTCTGCAAAATCTTACCGATCTCATCAGCTACGTTTTTAATGAAGGGGAGAGAAACTGTTTTTTTCCTCGTCGGTTTTCATTCGTATCGTCTGGCCAACTCATGTTTGATCACGAAACTGAGTAGCCGCTTATCTAGACACCCTGTCTCAGATGTTTTAATTGGCGTGTAGGTGTTCCAGTGTGCTAATTCTTTTGGCTCTCTCGAAAGTTTTTATGACACACCTTTCTTGCAGTGGATGATGGTTAAGTTCTTATGCAAATGTCTATAGCATGACTTCCCGAAAAATATTCAACCTTCCATCAGTCTGTCTCATAACCAACAAAAACAGGTTCATGGGCCACCATCACACATCCCGAAAGCTTCGCCAGCAATACACTCGGAAAGTGAAACCAGGACGACCACATGTGCAGAGAGTGTCAGAAAACTCTGACTACGCTGTATTCCCGCGCGAGACGACCAACTGGTCGTTTCTCTGGAGACAACCCTTGTTTCGAACTGCTTAGTTTCAGATCTGTGGACAGCTGACTTTCGCAAACTGTTTTGTCTTTGTGTCTTTGCACTGTGCTTTGTAACCTACCATGCATTCGCGTAAGATTGATTCATGAATTGCGTATAATAGAGTTTGTGCACTTGCTTTGCATCTTCTCGTAGTCATCTGTTCTCATCATAATTGAGTATGTGTGTTGTGTCCCAGAGCAGTAAGAGTTTTTAACAGCATTACATGTTCTAGAGTACAAATAACGAAATGACTCATACACTAGATGCAGACTGCAAAATTAATGACAGGGGTAGAACAGTTGCACTATCATACTCGGAATGGTTTCCCAACAGAAATACCCCGTATTGTTCGATGTTCATGGCAGTTGAGAGAATATTGCAAGAGATAGGAAAGCTGTACTAGATACCGTATTTTCACTTGGAGTTTGTCAAAACATAAGGAGTGCATGTACAGTAAAGTGTGGCTGGTGTGTTGTTATGGTTTCTCTACTTACATCAGCACTGTAGGTTGTTCACAGACTTAGTGTATGTATTGTAGGTCTCCTGATTACTTTAACAGTCGACTCACACTGAATGTAATGCAACAGAACGGAACGGAACGACGCGTCAAAACATTCCGAATGCATTTCAAATCGTGGCGTTCTCAGCGAGACCCAACGCCATCGCCATTGTTTCACGGAAAGAAAGTTTAGGCGTTGCCGTTGGTGGAGGAACTGTAGCATCTTTATGGCTAATTGGCCTGGTGCAAACTTAATTCTGTGCAACTTGACTTAAATCCTTCTGTTGGATACTGTATTGCGTCGTGAACACGAGCTAAGACGTGGGTATTCTCATGAAGACTGTTTTCTCATTGGTTTGTCGGAGCATGACCTTACATGGTAGCATTGCGTTGCCTGGCCTCTCATTGGCCAGAAATAAGAGGCAGACACTCCATTGTACCTGGTCAACACCTTCGTGACATCGGTCGCCGTGTCAGTGGCGAGACACACCGAGAATAAGTTCGTGGCCTGAGCAGAGGTGTGTTTGTGTGAGCTAACAATCCCAATTGAAATTCATGGATATTACGTTCATTCGTAGTCTTTTTTTTGGCGTTTTACAAAGTGCACAATTATACATTTCTGAACATTTAAAGTAAGATACAACTTATGTATACAGCTCTTTTCAGATAGTAATTGTTCATAAGAGATAACGAAATTTGAAAAAGTTTGCTGTCACTATTAACGTTATATTTCAGGTTATTAATAGACAATATGAAAAACATGGATCAGAACATACTTCCCTGGGGAAGGTTTATAATTAGTTACACCACACAAATTAACGTCTCTTGTGTGTGTGTGTGTGTGTGTGTGTGTGAGAGAGAGAGAGAGAGAGAGAGAGAGAGAGAGAGAGAGAGAGAGAGAGAGTATTTGTGTGTGCGTTTGTGACGTTATTTTATTGTTTGATCCCATCTGTTCCCTACCTCGTGACACATCAGTTTTAATCCCTTTAGTGCCACTGGTCAAAAGTAACACCTTGTTCCACCAATAGTACAAACTACTGCCGCTCGTTCAACCTTCTTTCTTCGTTCCAGTTTATAGATGATTCTCTTTCGCCCTCGCTGTTCATTGTATTTCACCGGAATAAGTACAAATACCAGCCTACACGCTTTCTGTTGGTTCCCAGGCATCTTGTATCCACAAAGAACATATCCTTGGTCGGCAATCGATTCAGGCAACACAGCACGGTAGGAGGTAAGTAGTAGATAACACAACGGAATGGGCTTTGGTTGCACCCCACAACACTGAAAGGGGACTTGAAATGCAGCAGGTGTTTGTCCTGTGTGATTCGGCACGTATAAAGAAACTATGTCAGACCATTATCTAATGGCTGATTTGAAGAAAGATTCATGGGAAAACATTTATGGCTCCATTTCTAAGAGAAGGACTCACCCTACAAAATTGGCGTCACACACTATGCAGCGTTCTATCCATTCCTCTTTATTACTATCTTTTAGTTAGATTTCTTCATTTTTCCGCTAGTTCAAATCTTTTGGCTTAAGAAGTAGTAGGCTACACAAACGAGTAGTAAAACTGGTATTCTTCATACTGCTATCGTACATTCCAACGTTGTACACAAGGTGATACAGCTGCCCCTACCAGAGGGTTCTAAGCAACCCGCAATGCTTACAATTACCTCATGCAAGATTTTCATATGCTCTCACTCGTTATGCGCAAACCATTAGGTCCACAGAAAAACATGAACAAGACATTTTTGTGGGAATGCAATGTAGTTAAATTTTGTTCTGGGATACATTTTCGGTAGAGGCCACAGCTTTAGAACTATTCAAGAAAAAACACAAAAGTGACCTACAAGTGCTTTTTTTATTGTATAACTCGGAAATCGTGGTCGCCAGCGAAAACGTATACCAACATAAAATTTTACTACATTAATTTCCTACACAAAGGTTCTGTTCCTTTTTTCTGTAGAATCAATAACTCATAGTGAGTGAGAGAATATGAAAATGTCATGCATGGTTTTCGAAGGTGTTGCGGGTCACATAAAAACTATCGGTAGGGGCAGCTCAATCAGCCTGTATATGAATTTTTATTCAGTCCTTAATGGAATATGCTTTTATTGTTGTAACTATGACTGTTAGTTTGTCATTAATAGAATATTTGGTTTGCCAAGTTATATAGATTGTGGACCATAAAGGCTTCGTGTAACAAAATAACAATAAAATATGCAGATGTACTTCACTACTGTTAGTGGGCAGTTATAGGTGAATGGGGCTTTCGTGTAAGATATTACTCGTGTACAATGTATTTATCTTTTTGTTGGAACTTCAGTAAGGTTTTCTACAAATCATGAAAGTGTATCTCGCCAAACCCTGCACAGACAACGGGTATTCTTTAACAGTAATGTACATCAGTCGCGTTTATTTGTATTACGGAATTTTCCGTTTCAGCAGTGAGGTATGCCCAGTTCTGTGTGAGTTCAGAGAGCAAGTACGTGGCCGCCACTGCCCACATCTGGCACTGTCTTTTGTTAATGGCGCCAAGACCGTTTCCGAGTCGCGGCCTCCCGAGCTAATCTGCGACCACAGAAGGAGCCGTCTCTCGTTGCGCCTCTTATTTAACACGAAAGTGCTTTTAGCGGCCAGATCGTGGCCGCCACCTCTCCTCTGAACAGCAGAGCGCCTGCCAAGGCGTGAAAGAACGGAAGCCCGCCCTGCGACTACGAGCCGGTGCCGGTTCCCACGCCGGAAGCCCTTCACGAAAGACTGCAGTCACTGCACCACTTCGCCAGAGGTGTATATATCCTCGTCGGTAAAAAAATTTGCGTCAAGTGTGGTGACATACAGCACAGAATGCCACTCAGTGACCCATTAAACGTTGGGTCAACACCATGGGCGACTCTGTTGTCAGTGGTACAGTGTCAGCGTTAAACGACGAATGGCAATTCGATATCTCAGCGGACATTCCAATAATCCGTTCTCGACGAATTATGATGACGTTCTGACAGTAACCTCAGCTCGCATTTCCAATGGAGCAGACCTACCATCCACTCGCTGTGTAGACCTCCTGGAAGGAACCACGCCTTCTCTTCTTGCCGCACTGTTGCCAGAGTCTATCTCGTCACCACTAGCTCCGCAGTCGCCGCACTGCAGCCTAGTGTCTTGTACGACCTGTCCGTATGACATTTGCACCTCCTTCACACCAATAATTTGACCTTTCTGAAGGACTGCAACAAGCTGCTCTTGCAATTCCTCTGCGCATGTTGTGTTGCGAGCTGCATCTGAAAGGTACTCTAACGGTACAACCGTCATGTACTCATTCCTCTCTTCATGTGTACTGAAAATGATTCTGCTCTTAAGCTACACATTACTGTGTTCAATACTAAGCGAGGCTTTAAGTGTTGCAAAGAGCGGCGTCAGTGGACAATGGAGCAGAAGCTCAACCATTCTATCCCATTTTCTTTAATTCCCTGTGAAAAATCTTGCCTGATCTGCTGGTGGCACTTAAGTGCTCGCGACTGATTCCTTCTGCACATTTCACACTTTTTTTTACAATCACCCACTGCAATGCTCGACGGTCTACGACCGCAGCACCATCAGGTCTCATTGGTCTTGCTTTAGCTTCAAGTATTCACCTCACAACTGTATCACCAGCAGTCGAACTAAGCGTCTTTAGAAGGATTGAAATGTCTCAGGTGGAAGCGAGTGATTTGTATTGATGAATCATGATATATCCTGTTGACAATCCGATGGAAGGGTTCAGGTTTGACGAATGCTGAAACAACGTTGCGTGCCATCGTTGCGTAGTACAACAGAAAAGTACAGAGGATGTTGTGTTACGGTAAAGGGGCTTTTTAAGTGGACAGTGTGCGGTCCCCTTATTGTGCTTAAGAAACAGTTATGTTTGAAATTATATCTTACAGCACTGTGTTCTGCTATGGCAGAGGAACAGGTTGAAGACGATGATTGTACCCTATCATAAACCAGCGTCTGTGAGGCAGTAGTCTATGGGCAACAACATTCCTTAAATGGACTAGTTTGCCTCGAGTCCCGACGTGAACTCAGTGGGACACCTCTGGGATGAATCAGAATGTCGACTCGGCTCCAGAGCCCAACGCCCAACATCACCACCTTCTCTGGTAGTCTAGCGCAGTGACGGCGTCCTCGTAGCACCACTTCTCTTCTCTCAGGCTAGGAGTGCAGCTTGCATTTCGGAGAGCGGATGGTGAACGGGACATCTGCCTTCAGCTAGCTAGTAGCTGCTTCATCTAGAACAAATGCGGTCCATCCGACCAACTAAATCACACATAGCGTTCCCGTTTGGGTCGGTACCATGGATTTACAATTCTGAAAAATTCTGAGATCTCTCCTGAGTGATTCCCACCGAAAAATACCACCATAGCCGGCTAAATCAAGACGCACGACTTTATTATAGATGCAACTTAGACGACCGTGGGTTCAGAAAGAACTTAGAAGAACTCAGTCTCGATTAGAGCGAAAACTACATTGTTTCATAACCACGTACCCCTATGAATTTCTGTATTTTCCAACATATCAATAACCGCCTGGGATTTTACCTGTTCTAAAAACTTTATTGTTGAGTCACCCTTCTAATGAGGTAAGCCATTATCATCTATTAGCCGTTGTATCTTATGATACTTAGTTCATATTACTTTTCTGATAGTTTTTGATGCTTACGCCTTTTTAGCTGCAACAAGTATTTTCAATTAGCATCGCTTTAGTTTAGATGATTGTGTGTTATCAACGATGTAATTATATTTCCAATTCGATTAAATTAGTCTTAAAATATATTATATGCTTAATGACGTTTCGAGGTACTCAGAGTTCTCTTCTCCCAGCCACTTGTGTTTAATAGCGTTAGTAGGTGTGGATTGAAACTAAACATATATAAAACACAACCTCTGCATAGAGCAAAATCACAAAACTAAACGTAGAACATAGGGACAGGTCCCACAAAAATGGGAAAACTTGTTGAATGTGATAATCACAAAACTGGACACGAAAGGCGGATATCGTGTAGAGTGCTAATACACCAAAGTTACGCGATCACTCTGTGGTGAATACCTCCTCAAACCAGCTATAAATATTCCTTACATCAACATTTGTTCTTGCGAAACATTTAATAAAACACAGAATAACTGGATTGCTATAAACTCAAAGAAACGAATAAACCATATAAAATATATACATTCCAGATACTACACTCTGCTTTCACTCCATATAAGAAACTTACTTTTCAGAAATGTGTAAAGAAATGTTAGAGATAACAGAAGACACTCTGGTCACCAACCTACAAGAGCTCACAGCTTAGTATGAACTACATTACCAAATACAGTTAGTGACCACAACTTCTTTGAACCAAACGGAATTCCTGTACTCAAACGGTAATTTTAGATGGATTTCTCAGTCCGTAATATGTAAGAAAATTTTTTTATGAACAGAATCAGAAGACTATTGTTTATTACGTTTTTTGTAGGTATAACATTAGCTAATGGATGACATTATTTGCTTTGTAAATACTGAAAAACGAGGCAGACCAGCTACATTTAGACATAAACACAATTTAACATAATATAATTACTAGAGTAAAAGATCAGGCAGATCAATAAATGTTTTAAACACTATTTCTTCAGGGAAGATACACACTCAAACACAATCTCACCTAAAACTATTAGCTTTCCCAGAAATAAGCTACATCCATACAGGAACAATATTGGGTCAAACATAATCGCACTAAGCAAACTCACATATGTACAGTTTAACGAGAAGAAGTAATAGACACGAGGAGACTCTGCTTACGAGACAGAACAGAGCAACCAGACCATCTAGAATGAAAATAAATTAAGCTGAACAAATAAACATAAGTTAATTACAACGTTGCACAGTGTAGTTCCAATGATACACAAATAAATTGAAGAACTGGCAACGTTCTCAGAAAAGAAGGACTAAATACACTGACGGAAAGAAATCAAAATGCCAACGAGGAGAAGCGTGAAATAAACGGAAGTTGGTAGGCGTGGTTCTATATCTGAAAGATGATGTCTGTTAAAATTTTATGCTAAATGCATACAACTGGCGCTAGCAGCTCCAGTATGAAGAAGCAAATCAGGTTTGCCTTAAATACACGTTGTAACGGTCGTTACCTGTGGGACTGGACGTTGTGGATTGAGAAGAAAAATTCCTATATTAAGTCTTCACGGGTTGTCAGCCGAGTAGCGTCTTCGTTTCGTAGCAATTTTTCGATGGAATGCGTCTCCACCATCTTCAGGTGAAGACGATGGAGACACATTGCATCGAAACCTTGCTACGAGACGACGACCTTACTCGGCTGACAACGCGTGAACACTTCATAATTGAAACCCGCCGAGAAAGCCTGCAATCGCAAGACAAATTCCTTTATGGTGACAAAGACGCCATTCTCAGCACTTCACTAAATTTGAGCGAGTTCGTATAATAGGGCTACTACAACATGGATATTCCTTCTGCGACACTGCAGAAAGACATGTCAGGAATGGAGTCACTGTACATGCTTCTTGGCAGAGGTGATCGCAAGAAGACCGGGCTCCGATCGGCTACGTGGCACTACCGAGAGGGAAGAATGGTTCAAATGGCTCTGAGCACTATGCGACTTAACTTCTGAGGTCATCAGTCGCCTAGAACTTAGAACTAATTAAACCTAACTATCCTAAGGACATCACACACATCCATGCCCGAGGCAGGATTCGAACCTGCGACCGTAGCGGTCGCTCGGTTCCAGACTGTAGCGCCTATAACCGCACGGCCACTTCGGCCGGCCGAGAGAGAAGACCATCGTGTTCGGTGTATGGCTCTGGCGCATAGTAATGCATCTGCAGCAGCAGTTGGCACCACAGTGACACAACGAACTGTTTCAAATCAGTTACTTCAAGGACAGCTCCGAGCCAGACGCCCTGTAGCGTATATTCCACTGACCTCAAATGACTGCCGTTTGCGAATTCAGTGGTGTCAAGAGAGAGCCCACTGGAGGGCAGGGTGGAGGTCTGTTGTGTTTTCTGATGAAAGCTGGTTCTGCTTCGGTGCCAGTGATGGCCGTGTGTTGGTTAAGAGGAGGCCAGTTTGGGGCCTGCAATCATCCTGTCTGCCGCTAGACACACTGGAGCTACACCAGATGCGATGTCGTTTGACAGTAGGAGAATTCTCGTGGCTATACCACGCACGTTGTGCTGCCATTAATGAACAGCATTCCAATGGGCGTTTTCCAATAGTATATCGCTCGCCTACACACCGCTGCTGTAACCCAACAAGCTCTACAGAGTGTCAACACGTTGGCTTTTACTGCTCGATCACCAGATCTGTCTCCAAGCGAGCACATGAGGGACATCATCGGACGAGAACTGCAGCGTCATCCACAAACAGCATTCGCTACCCGTCGCTGTATTGACCTACCAGGCATGAAACTCTACCTCACTAGCTGACATCCGGCACCTGTACAACACAATGCATTCACATTTTCATGCTCGAATGCAACATTCCGGCAGTCATACCGGGTATTAATGTACCAGTATTTCACATTTGCAATGGCTTATCTCGCGCTTACAAATATGGTTCAAATGGCTCTAAGCACTACGGGACTTAACATCGAAGGACAGGAGACATCACACACATCCATGCCCGAGGCAGGATTCGAACCTGCGACCGTAGCAGCAGCGCGGTTCCGGACTGAAGAGCCTAGAACCGCTTGGCCACAGCGGCCAACTCGCGCTTACAGTTACAAGTGATCTTGCAATGCTAATCACTGAAATATGTTACCTCAATAGATTCTCGAAATTTCATTAGTCTGCATTAATTATTTTTTGTTGTTACGATTTTTCTTCTGTCGATGTATTATGTATAAGACCACAACAACCACTCAAAGCGTTGTAATCAGTTATTCTGACGCAAAGAGCTGTACCTTTACGCGAGCATTGCTTGCTGGGAGAATTTCCCCCTCTGTCTAGAATTTGCTATGAAACTGAAATTCAGTTAGAAACCTTGTCGCGGTGCTGTAACTCACAAAAACTGCGTAAGAGACGCTGCGCATGTAAACGAGTCACTCAGACCACAGAACAAACTAGTCACTACAAGTATCTAGTATCTACAAAGTCGTCAGTATTCTTGCACACACGTCTTTCCCGTTTATTCTGTAACTCTAGTATTTAAATATTCAAAACGCTAATTTCGTTACACGCTGAAACCTAGTTTACAAATAGTGTTCTGGAATTAAAAATACATTCTAGTGTAATTGCAGAATTAGCCGCAGAGAAAGCTATGCATTTTCAACAGATAATTCACTTGATTATTTGAGCAAGCGTAGTCTTGTAACCACTTCAATATGAAACACAGTATCTATTAAACATCTGTCTGTCGTCTTTTAATTTCTAACAAATTGTTTTGTGTAACATAGCTAAAGTAAGCAATAAACGTAATTAAGTAATGTGAGCACACCTTTCAGACTGATACAAGATATCCAACCCGGATAACTCGCATCATAAGAAAATTGCTGCGTAGTGCAAGAAGATAAGGACGTCATAAATGCGTGATGAAAATACTGGTAGGTCCTCATCAATACAAGCAACTGGGAATTAGACGATTTTTTTTTCCTTTTTTGCCGCTAGAAGGCTTCGGATTGTAGTCTGTAACATGGCGGTGCGTAATGTAGCTATCGGTGAGTGACAAACAGCGTGCTGTAATCAAGTTTCGAATTCGAAGAGTTCGTTCACACCTGGAGTACCATCTCCAGAAAGCGAGTGATGTTTTTGTATGTATGTTGTCTAAATCTGATGAAGACCTTTTTGATAGAAAACTGATTTGTTTGGCAGTCTTTTTTGTGCCTATCTGCGACTCAACATCTCCGCTATATGGTGAATAGGAATCTATCCTTTTCGTGATATTGTAGATATACTCTTAGTAATATAAAAAGATGTATGTGATATCAGGCTGACATGGGGTACATATTGGCCGGACGGGGTGACCGTGCGGTTCTAGGCGCTACAGTCTGGGACCGCGTGACCGCTACGGTCGCAGGTTAGAATCCTGCCACGGGCAAGGATGTGTGTGATGTCCTTAGGTTAGTTTGGTTTAAGTAGTTCTAAGTTCTAGGGGACTGATGACCTTAGAAGTTAAGTCCCAAAGTGCTCAGAGCTATTTGAATCATTTGGGGTACAAATTGTTGGTTTTCTTTCTGTCGATCTATAGAGTTTTGTGAGCTAGGCAAGTTAACATTCATCGGGAAAGTATAAAAGCAAACATGCAAAAAACTAAATTAATTCATGGTAAATATGAATGGGTGAACAGAGGCAGAGAGTAAATACGTAGATTAATTCATGGAAAATATGAAGCCAAGAATTGAAGAAGAAAAGAGACAGAGAGAGAGAGAGAGAGAGAGAGAGAGAGAGAGATGTAGAATGCAAATAACCTTGGTTTTATTTAAAAAGCTCTAAGAGTTTTCACGTAAAAAATTCGGAGGCATTACTTTTCAGCACCCTCTCGTATTTCACGGTTGTTACTGTTTCTAGTGATCTGTCGTCTATAAGTAGTATATCACTACGGCTATTTATACGCAGTACGTTGCTTTTATTTACATTCGGTGTCAACACCCTGACCCTGCTCCAATTGTTTGTCCTCTGCAGGTCTTCCTGCATTTTGGTACAGTCTTCTAGTTTTGCAACATCTTTCTAGACTACAGCAAAGTCTGCAAAGAGCCTCAAGGAACCTCCAGCGTTATCTGGGGCCATTTGGAACAGCGGGTGAAGCGCAGCTGTCAGCATACCCGCGCAGTTTGATAGCTCGACGGGGTCTAATCATCAATGTGTGATTTCGGTTTGATCTGGTCTACATGTGGAAGCGTGTGCAGTCTCTTTCTCACAGAAAAAGAGGCCATTATCAAAGGACAGTATTAGCATGATGTCCAATGGGTATCAGTAACGTTTTTGTTAAGATATTCTCGTTGCATTCATAAGGGAAAGTGTGGAGCAGGTATTCAAAATCGCATGTGATAGAATAAGGAACCACTTACACAGATACGTGGCAACATTTACACATCAGCGTTCCGACTGGCACCAGTGGGAATAACACTACAAGCTTGTAATCGACACGGTATTATTTCTTTCAGTAAAAAAAATAAACTAAGCTTTGATTATCAGTCGACACAAAATACATATAAGGGCTTGAATCAATGACATTTTGTGATTTTTTCTGGCATATACATTCAGTGTTATTCATAAGTATTTCAGAGGCTCCAAAAGGCGGCTGCATGGAAAATACAAGGCACTCGTAAAATAGACACATTTCAGTGGACAGGACGTATCTCCAAGTTTTATCTCAGATTACAAGTGCTCAGTATGAGCAACCCTTGTGACGTGACAAGAGTCAATATGTGCGCCGTGCGGGATTAGCCGAGCGGTCTCAGGCGCTGCAGTCATGGACTGTGCGGCTGGTCCCAGCGAAGGTTCGAGTCCTTCCTGGGGCATGGGTGTGTGTGTTTGTCCTTAGGATAATTTAGGTTAAGTATTGTGTAAGATTAGGGACTGATTATCTTAGCAGTTAAGTCCCATAAGATTTCACACACATCTGAACATTTTTTAGTCAATATGTGCATGCAAATTCATTGAAATAGCTGACATAAATTGCCCGGGAAGGCGCATTGCAACCTACTTCAGAAATCTGTTTGTTGTATTGTCTAGACGGCAGGAGCCAACTAATTGGATGCGATAATATGGGATGGATGATGTGTCTATATTTATGACACATTTGCCTCTTAGTACGACTGTTCTTTGGTTTGCCTTGGTATTCAATGTAAGTGACGTGATCTCCATTTTTAATGGATGTGTCGTACATCATATTTGTACACAGGATATTTTTCGAACAAAACTCTTCATTATTCGATATGTTATGCTGCAAAGTTTCTGAGTACAAACAATTTGATTTTTGGTTCTCAGTAACATTGCCAGTAGTATTCACAGATAAATACGTCAGGGAGTCGCGTTTTGTTCACGCTACTGAGCAGTCTGAAAATAACTAGCAGAGCATAGAGGTGGAATAGCAGAGGATGCCTCTTTTTGGAAATATAATTTTGTAAATATTGAGTTGACAATTTTGAATATTTTCAGCTATTTTGTGGTTATAGTGCTTACTTTCATGTAACCTATGATTAGTTTGAAAAAATACAAATATTTAGCAATTTTCTCAGCGTTGGTTCGGATCAGTTAGTTTGGTTGTCGTGATGGGATTAAGTAAAATTGTGTTGCACCCAGACTTGTAGTCGTACCATTCCTTTACCATTTCAGTAAGTAATTTCATGGCAGGGTAATATTTGTAAAAAGTAGTAATTTTCAAAAAGTTGACTGCAATTGTTAAGGAATGTGTTCGCAAAACAGTTTTTGGATCCTACTGTCTTCTACACCATTCAGCAAATGCACTATCTTCCACCGTCTCCACACGAAGAATTTGTTTTGTAGTTGCGTGTCACCGTCTACACTTGGCGCAACACAGTGGCCAATGATGTGATCTGCTTGGCATAGCTGTTTTGTATTTGCTCAAGGCTTTCGTTTCTTTAGCTGGTTTGCTGCCGCGTTTCCTTTTTATTTTGATCACCTTCTAGCAATATCAAGTTTCCGTTGCCACAGGTAAGCAATGAAAATTTGTTAGTCCCAATTTTATATCACATTCATGACATAGTAAGATCACTTACAGTTAAGTATTGCATTTCAAAATTGTCAGCACCTTCACTTTAGGTAAAGTTCGGTTCAGATTTCATTTCTTCGTTAGAGAGTCTTGCTCTTAGATTGCAGTGTTACATTAGCGTGTGTCTATTTAATGTTAGGAATTTTATTTCGTCAGTTTTGTTACGTAAATAAAGAGAGCATTGTTACAGAAATATTTTGGACATCCATTCTTTCAAAATTCGATTGGTGATTTTATGTAGACTTTTGGTCTGTCAGTTTTGTGTTTTGGAACTGCAACTTACGCACTGTGACATCACGAATTGTAGCACTGTTCACTGCACTGCACAATACAGAATTTCACAGGACAGCTAGTTTAGCGTACAGTTTTGCGTTCGCGGAAAGTTAATGCAATGCAGTTACAAGTGTCATTTGGCGGCTCTTTTATTAGATAGCGTTTCCATAATTACAACACTCTCATTGTTTCAATTCACATTCAAGACACACACACGCACACACGAACTTAAGAATAGGAAACTAGTCCAGTTTAGTTCAGAAAAATAACATACTTTTTTTAAAACAGTTACACGGTTCGTATTATGAATCGAAACTTCGAGAGATCCTGCACTCTGGTATGTAGACTATCCTTTTTCTGTATGACTTGTAGTTATCGCGGAGTTTACTTCTGAAACCGTGGAGATACTTGAGAATAGCCCTGAACTTGGTGGCGCTGAACTGCGAACGGGTGCTGCGAGATAGGCCTGGCGGGTGGACGTGCAGCTAATGACTTTGCGACTGACGGCGGTCACTGACGCCGGCGGACGTAATTAATAACACCACCGGCCGCAGCGAGCTAATCCGATTGAAAACGAACGTCAATTACCCTCGTCGAATTTGCGGTGCCCCGGTCCAGTAATTACCGTCCGGTGTTGCCCAGGACCGACCACCCGCGGCCGTGCGACAACCAGCCGTGCCGGTGTGCCATTCACGGAAGCTTACCAGACCATCCCGGTGATAGCGCTCCCCGTAATCCTTGGCCTATAGCCTTTGTATTTGCAGATACGCAAGTGGGAGGCCGAGTACTGGGTTTGTAAGGGACAGATGCACTGAGATGACAGAAGTTGTGGGGTACCACCTAACATCATTTCGGACATCCTTTTACCCTGCACAGTGCAGCAACTCGACGTGGCATGGACTCAACAAGTCGTTGGATGTTTCTTGTCCATAGCAGTCCATAAATGGGACAGTGTTACCACTGCAGGATTTTGTGCATGAACCTACCTCTCAATTATGTCCCATAAATGTTAAATGGGATTCATGTCAGGCGATCTGGGTCCCAAATCATTCGCTCAAATGGTCCGGAATGTTCTTCAAACGAATCGCGAACAATTATGGCCCGGTGCATTCCGCATTGTTTTTTGGCAACACGAAGCTAATGAATGGGTACAAATAGTCTACAAGTAAGCAAACGTAACCATTTGCTGTCAATTATCGGTGCAGTTGGACCAGAGGACCCAGTCTATTCCATGTAAACACAGTCCACACCATTAATGAACCATCACCGCCGGCCGGTGTGGCCAAGCGGTTGTAGGCGTTTCAGTCCGAAACCGCGCGACTGCTACGGTCGCAGGTTCGAATTCTGCCTCGAGCATGGCTGTGTGTAATGTCCTTAGGTTAGTTAGGTTTAAGTAGTTCTAAGTTCTAGGGGACATGACCTCAGATGTTAAGTCCCATAGTGCTCAGAGCCATTTGAACCAACCATCACCAGCTTACATAGTGCCTTGTTGACAACCTGAATCCATGGCTTCGTGGGGTCTGTGCCATACTCGATCCCTATTACCAGCTCTTACCAACCGAAATTAGGACTCATCTGACGAGGTCAGTGATCTTCCAATCGTCTAGGGGCCAACCGGTAAGATCACGAGACCAGAAGAGGCGCTGTAGCCGACGTCGTGCGCTTAGCAAAGGCACTCGCGTCGATCCTCTGCTGCATGTTCGTCGTCGCACGCCGTTCTCCCCACATTGATTTCTGTGGTTATTCCACACAATGTTCCTTGTCTGTTTGCACTGACATACAAAAACTCCTCTGCACTAGGTCTTTACGTGAAGACCGTCGGCCACCGTGTAGTCTGTGGTGAGAGACAGTACCTGCAATTTGATATTCTCGGCGCGCTTTTGATTACTGTAGATCTCAGATTATTGAATTATCTTACGATTTCCCAAACTGAATGTCTTACGCGTCTAGTTCCAATTACCATTCCACCTTTCAAAGACTGTTAATTCCCGTCGTGCGGCAATTCCTTACCTTTGAGACAGATAAAGAATCGGGTATTTCACGACAAGTACCTCGGAAAATTGTTTCAAACCACAAATAATAGATAAAATGTATGGAGTTAGGAAAGCATTATCCTGTTGGAACAACACATTCCCTTCCCGTTGCGAGAGTGGCAAAGCTATTGATCTAGCAACATTCTGCACCGTGTAGAGCGCTGGTGAGCGTCCCCTCCACAAACACCAAAGGCGAACGAGAGCTGTGCTTATAGCACCCCGGACCATATCGTCTGGGTTGGGGCCAGCGTGTCTTGGACGAATGCTTCCTAAGAGACAGCGCTCACCAGGTCTACGTGAGCCGAAAACCACGGCACGCCATTCCAAATGATCCTCTGACGGCACCAGTGGAGTTACGCACGTCGTTGCTGTGGCATGAGTGGAATATGGGCTAGAGGTACGAGTACTCATAACACCACTGCTATGACACAGTTCGTGTTGATACCTCCGAGCTGACAAGCCCTCTTATGTGTGATATTGCAGCCGTGCGATCTGCCATTGCTCCCTTACAATACAACGATTCTGGCGGCGTTGTGCTGCGTCGACGTCCAGAACCTTGTCTGCGCTGCCTATCTGGCTTTGTAGAACGGGCAAACCTCCGCGATCTGCAGTGAATGGTGGACGTCCAACAAATCGTCACGTTTGTGGTGTCAGCCACTCAGTGTAGACATTGACGGCAGCAGCACGCAGACAAGAGATCAGTTCCGCCTTTTCTGAAATGATCTTTCCTAGGTGGCGGGCCATAATAATCTGACCTTTGACAAAATTTCTTATGTCAGTGGATTTCCCATTTGCGGCTCCTATCATAGAATGATTTCTTATTCGTCTCTGCTCTCCCTTACTCCTTCACATGCCCAAAACGCGGTGGGCAAGCTTACAATGCTTTAGTTCAGTTGTGTAGAATGTATGTATACAGAATAAATAGAGTGGACGGGTAACGGGTATGTGGTGCAGAAGGAACAACAGAGCACGCACATTTCGAGACGATAAGAAAGACCTTTTGAGGGGTACCAGTGTGTACAATATTTTTTGCACTGTGGAATTGTGTTCCGTACTGGGTAGGGTGGCAGAGCAGTTCTCTGCAAGAAGACTCATAATTTTCTTCCAGAAGACACCGTAGGCAGGTGGGCAACGCTGGGGTACTAGTTTGACCTGTAGCACGGACTATATCTCGGACTATGTAGGAGCTGTCTGGGACTTGTGAGATGTCTTAAGATGAACTGGAGGTACATTTGTAATATTTGTTGATTTTTTTTTTGTATTGCTTGTTTTGTCGTATTTATAAATTTTAAGAGGCTGATTTTCACTGTGAGTACGCGGTTACTTTGAATCCAGTTACATGCAACTAGTGTGATAATCCCACCTTGTGGTCCCACATGTTTCGTGGAAGTTCGAACTTACGAGTCAGTGTACTGTTACCTTATGTCACAGACGGGCCTATAGGGGCAAGGATTGGTCGCTACGCTTCAGGGTGGGGTACTGCACTGTTTTTCGAGGTCCATCTGTCATTACCAGCGACAATGAGCTGACCCATTCTTGCAGTAGGTTAATTTAGGGAATGGGTGTATTCGTGGTGTAATTATATTTTGATATTAGATTTCAGTTTGTAGTTATCTTGTATATTCGTATATATTTGTGTATCTTGTTTGAAAATGATATTTTCTATTTGTGTGTAACATCTGTGACCTGCTGTAGCCTCTATACGGAGTAAATACATTGAAACAAAATACTCGCAGCCCGCCGCTTATGGTGACCGTCTGTCCCACGACTTAGTATGAGTCTTTGGAGGTGACGGCACCTTGCCGACTTTCAGGTTTATTTCCGTAGTTTCTGTGTTCTCTAGTTAGAATGGGGCAGCCGAGTAATGATCAACTGTAGAGATGCGATTCTTTTCAGCCGAACACCAGGCGAGATGTTAATGGGGCAAATTGAGTACCAGTTTGGGAATATTTACATGCCGTTTTCAGTGCCGGCATTTGCCTTACAAGCAACCGAAATTTCCCAAAAACTTTAGTCAGTAACGTAGGGTGGGAACTATTCTTTACCTAATTCAAGGCCAGTATGTACCAAACAAAAAATATGAAAGGCTAGTGGGCGTAAAGGTGTACTTGTTTATACGGATACAAATTAAGTCGACGACACTCTAAAATTTGTAGCCTGTATGCAACGAACCAACTTTGGATTAACGGTCTCTGTGGCAATAAACAGACTGGTTTTCATGTACGGGAAGGTTACATCTTACACAAAATTTTTTACGAGATACCACTTGCTTCAAAGACTGACTGCTGGTCTCCAATAGAAACAATTGTAATGTAACATGGGTAACTAGAAAAATTGATCCAAACAAAACCTACTGAAAAGTCCTAGATTTTCAAACTGTTAAATTTCTGTCAACTGTTCTGCTAGTAAAATTTGTCATTCTTCACAGTGCTGAAACGTAAGTAGCAGCAGTGGCACATGTACTGGCTAAAATACTTGTAGGTAGAACTTCTGATTATGAATTCAGTATACGCTAGATGTATCGTAGTAGTTGAAGGCTAATGTCTACATACTCTCTCAACTAGTGTTTATTTTTTAATTATTCATAACTCGCACTAGAAGATTCTGGAGTGATGTTAAACTTTTCGGCAGAAGATCTCAATAATATAAAAATTTACATATCGCGTGCTGAAAAATATTTCAGCGAAATGTTTGAATGGTTTCCCCTGACAGTGCAAATACTTTTACTGAACCGAATAATTAATTAAACACTTTGTGAAGGGTGTTAACGACTTCGAGTATATTGTGTTTGATGTCGAATAATCAGCTGTCTTTATGTTGGTTGGTTGGTCGCTTCGTTGTTTTGTGGAGGTTGAAGGGACCAGATGTATTTGTGTACAAATATTTTTGTTCACAGTGATACATGTAACACCCGTAACACTTGAAAGTGGCCTAATGCTTAAATCTAGATCGTGTAATGAAGCATATAATTATACAATCAAATTGCGGTTATGTGTTTTCGTATGCAGATAATCGAGCACATTAATTTTTTTATGGGGAAGTAAATAATAATTTTAGATAATTAAGAAATCTCTTATAGAGTAGCTGAGATATTTGAATAAATTCAATCCATTTCAGAAAGTCAAAGCTAAAAAACTTTCTGCTGAAAAGTGTTTCATTAATTTTGTAAACATACCCGAATAATTTTCCATAACCTCTTCATAGAAGTGAGAAAGCAAAAAGTTTATTCTGCGCCAGAAAAGCACGCTGTGTGACTCGAACTTAACTTGCAAGACGAAAGCTACCTCCTGCTTTTTCGTGTCCCACTTACGAAAGTGTCCCGCTGTATAACCATGAAGAACGGTGGCGTGAAACGAGAAAACAAAGGTTCGGGAAGCGAATGTGTCAGACTTTACCTGTGGGTGGAACAAGATGAGCCCCCGAAAAGTCTTTTGTGGGTGTTGACGTCGACCGTAAACTGCCGGGATGGGCGCTGGCGCGCAAATCCCCACGTCTCCTGCGAGGTAGGTTGCAGTGCGTGACTTGACTGCGCAGAGGCTTGTCGCCACTGCAGGCTCGCAGCGGCCGCGCCAAGATAAACTGCCTGTGGGATTACAAGTCGCGCCAACTTCCATTCGCCACCTGCCATACACACCTGCTAAATCATCTTCTCTACCGGACTGAGTTATAGCATCGGTGTATATACGTGCAGTCGAACAGTATGACATATTTTACGTTCGAACATTATTTTTTCAAACAATTCGCAATCGTTTCTTTGTAGTAAGTTTGCGCAAAGCACAGAGAGTAATAACCAGTTACACAGTAATAATCGTGTTACCAGGACAGTATTAAGCCAGGAGTTTTCCCTCGAAATGTGTTCCATACAGAAGAAGAAACAAAGTTTGAATGTTTGTAGTATAAGGATAAAAGAGATATATAGATAGTGAGAGACGGAGCGCAAGCTAGAATTTCACGAGAATGAGGAGGGAATAAAGTGTGGTCTCGCGGACTTCAGAGGAATCGTGAGAATCTGTGTCTGGGTGACCATATTGGCATCTGAAACCTACACCTCGTACATCCAAGCTAAGAATCTTAACGACGCCAACCCTTCTGTATGTGTTCTGCACGCGGGTTTTTCTTTTTCTTTTTTTTTTCAACTTCCGGTTGCAGATGTGTTGCGCAGTATGTCGGTCTATCGCCTCACATCGCACTTTCCAGTTCTGAACACACAGGCGGTCGGAGTAGCCGATCGGTTTCTAGGCGCTTCAGTTTGGAACCGCGCGACCGCTACAATCGCAGGTTCGAATCCTGCCTCGGGCATGGATGTGTGTGATGTCCTTAGGTTAGTTAGGGTTAAGTAGTTCTGTGTTTTAGGGGACTGATGACCTCAGAAGTTAAGTCCCATAGTGCTCAGAATCATTTGAACCATCTGAATACACACTGAGCACTTGAAGATGAGAATTTTCGTCTGTTTTCATGCAGCCCACACAAGGTAACAGTCATGCGTTTCATTCTACACGGCTACCTACTGAGGACCAACGAACACACTTCTCCAACGTTTTCCATGGGAAATGTTGATCACTCACCATACAGTCCGGACTTGGTTCCCTCTGATTTTCATCTCTTAGCCCACATGAACCACTGGTTATGAGGACAGCATTTATGGCATAGACAACGAGCTGTAGACCAGCATAGGGAACTGACGGAAATCACTGGCTGCTGCCTTCTATGAGGATGATACTGGAAAGTCGGCACTACGCTACGACTTTGTCTAAATCGGAGCGGTGACTATGTTGAGTATTAGCTGGAAGGTATAGCTAAATGTTGGCAAAACATTTTGGACGCTCGGAGGTTGAAAAAATAATAGCCCTGGCATTATTTTATTTTATAATTCAGAAGCAGAGCTTCGGCTGTCTCTACATTAAATAATGCATTGCTAATTAGTGATTTTATTCAGCAACACAGGGTTTAGACATGGCGCCCATCTTATCTTATAGTGATCGCATAAAGAAATTGTGGTGCGTCTGTTGTTTCCCTGCGTATTGTGCGTTCCTTATTCGTGGTCTTACTCATTGTGTGTACACTGCACCATGTATACGTTCATTTTAACTCGGAGTCGCACATTTTCCATCACATCGATATGCATGGGCATAGTTAACCTCTGCAGATGCGGGCTGTCTTGCGCAAGAATGTCGAATGAAATCAGTAAAAATTGACAGCTTCGTCTCTTTAATGCTTCATTTAATGCGTGTAGGTATTTGTTTACTCGTATTTAGGCGTCACATAAAGCGGTGTTGGTTATCACAGTTATAATAAGCTAGTGAAAAGGCCAACCAATAACTGTTTGATTTATGCATCTATTTACTTTCTTTATGATACATGCTTCTGGTTATACAGTGTTCATACTGAAATACATATGATACAAAGATTGATGTTCCATTGCACTGCACCTATTTAGTTTACTTATCCCCCATTGCACTGCACCTATTTAGTTTACTTATCATAGTTTCTTGCCCCATGAGAGCCTAAGCTACCTGGCTCTGGAAATAGTCGCTATAAAGTTTACAGAATTCCAATTAGAAAATTTATAAACAACCATACTGACGCATTAAGGAAAAAAATTGGTGGGACTGTATAGGAATAACTAACACACAATAGAGCAAAGTTATCAACTGCTGTGAGGAAGTCTTGTCTAGGATAGAAGAGGAGTTCCACTAGGAAACACTTCAACTTAGATTTCGAGACTTGGAGATTATCAAACATTCTTTTCAGTTACACAGGAACTCTACAGAATACTAAACATGAACAATGCTTAAGGAAGAGTTATCTTAGTGTAAATCGTTTTCCATTAACTTTTCAATAAATCAGTGCTGCAATTTCATCTGAATGAATCAACATTTTCAACAACATATTTCATGCTGTAGTACTGTACAAAGGTGTGCGGTGATTAATGAACCAAATAATGTGACTCACTTCTTGACAACCAGGCACAGAAGAACTATATCCTTTTCATTATATACAACACCATCTCTTGTTGCCAACAATGGAGCAGTGCACATCGTGTAGCCACTACTGCATAACTGTGAAACACGCTTCAGGAGTGCGAAAACGACAAACAAGCCTACGGAAAGTGATTATATTGTATTAGTAACACATGTACTGTTTAAGCTGACATTAAAATATTTTGCTTTCCTCTACATTAATAATGGTTAAACTTTGGTGATAACATCAATCAGTATTGCTTTAAAATGTACTACTTGTTTACATAGCTTCCACTGCATTCTACGAACTTACGCCAGCCTTGTGTAAGAGCATGTATTCTCTTTTGGTAGCTATGCTCATAGCCATGTTATCGCTGCATGAATTAAACTCTCATCGTCTTCAAATTGTGTCCCGTGTATAGAATCCTCAAGTCGCCCAAACAAACGGGAGTCGGGGGGCTATAGGGTGGATGAGGTAATGATGTTCAGCATGATTTGGCGATGTGTTTTCGGGTTCCGAGACCCGTATGTCAATGTGCACCGTCGTATCGGAGAAAGATTTTCCATCCTTATCAGACCGAACACTTCGGAAACTGTTCTTGAATCTGTTGAGATTCTTCATAGGCCTTAATAGTTGACCCTTTTGACAACACATCCACGAAAATGACACAGTAATTATTACAAGAGACTGTCGTCTCGGCTTCGCCAGCAGACGAAGCTGCCTTGAATGTCTTCTTTTTTGTTGCTCAATGCTGGTGGTGTCACTCCAGCGACAGCCCGCTTTTCCCCGCTAAAAGTGATGCTCCCAGGTTTCGCCACCTGTAATAGTTCTTGACAAAAAGGCATCTCCATTGGTCTCAAACTGCTAGAACAGCTCGCATGAAACGAATTTCTTTCAATCTTGTGGTCTTTTCCTAACATTCGTGGAATCCATCGTGAGCAGACCTTTGGATCTCCAAGAGTCTTAATTACTGCCTTCCAATACTCACCGACAGCTGTAGAGAGAATTGCATCCGCGAGATTCAACAAGTCGGTAGCAGTGGCTGTGTGACAGGACGTCCCGAATGTGACCGATCATGGATCTCAGTTTCTGCACTTTTTGACGCTTTAACTCTCTCTACCCATCGTTCAAATGTACTCCAGTTTCCGCAACCAAGAATTCGATTAGAGAACATTTCTAGTAACGAGTGTCTTTCGTAGACACCATTTTGGTGCTTCATTGATGCTCTGCCATCTATCGAAGTTGTTCGAAACTTCTCACACGAGCAGAAGAGACGTCAAACATGAAGCATCTAAATGGAAGTTTTGCTACATATATGAGGGTTATTTCAAACGTTCTGCACACAGTAAGGCAGAAATGAAGAAAATAATTTCTTTTACAAAATACCTTTATAGGCCCTCCGTATAATCTCCATTCTTTCATAAGATAGCTTTCCAACTTTTTGGCACCTTCTGTATTCCGGACAGGACGCCTTCATTATTGAGCTGTCTGATTATTTGAGCCACTTTACTCGAAGCTTCATTAGTTGCGTCAGAACGTTTTCTGCGTAGTTGTTCCTTCACTATGGGAAACAAACCAAAGCCTGCTGAGCTCATATCTGGACTGTGTGGTGGGTTGGGAAGTATTTCCCGCCCAAATATGTCGAGTGTTTCTCGCACTCGTAGGACATGTCGCGGTCTTTGTATTATCGTGCAAAATAAGAACACCAGCATCAAGCATACCAGGCTTTCTTTGAGTAATTTTCAGGCACAAAACATTTTGCAGAACAGCTTGTAGCACCCGCCTGTTACAGGCGCCCCTGGAGGCACTCTATTCGTAGCTACGACTCCACTCATGTCATACACATAGATCATCATCGGTTTCACCTTTCATTGTTGGCGACGGCATTTTTTCGGTTGGTGAGAGTCGGAATTTTTGCGTTGTGCAGATTGAGAATTTAGTTCTGGCTTAAAACCTCGTATCAGGTTTCAACAAGTGCCACAGTCCAGAAACTGTTCACCTTCTGCTCGATAACGTTGCAGCAATTCTTCTGCGATCGTTTAGTGACCTGCTTTGTGCTCTTCAGTCAGATGGCGCGGAACCCATTTGGAGCATATTTTATCATGTTTAACTTTTCACTTACGATTCTGTAAACTGAAGTGACGGACATTTTAGCCTCTTGCGCAGTCTCGCTCACAACTGACACGAACTTCAGCTTGATGACGCCACCGCCACGGCCAAACATGCGCAGTGTGGAGCACTTATTAAAATGACCCTCATACTAAGGGTTTTTAAAAAATGAGGCATTATTTATTGGAGGCACCGCGTATGAAATCTTGAAAGGGAGTGAGAGAGTGCTGAACATTATTCACGGCCGTTTTGAGCCGCAGGAGCTCGGCTGTAGGAGAGACAGTAAGTGCGACAACACATCTTGCTGAACGTCGACAGCGCCCTGGGCATTTGTCGTTTTCTCAGGGACGAAGACAGAAAATACACATTGCGCCGACCGTTGTTTTCCGCTGCGCAAAGAGTTAACGAAGAACGTGTCCCGAATTGCAGATGGAGGCCGAGTCCAGAAGCTATAAGAATTAAATTCTGGAAGTAGTTGCAGTCCGGCCAGCTACGTCCTGCATACGAAATCTGCCGTGAAATGTGTACCGGGCGTGCGCGGAATCTGCGAGCTGGCGCTGATGGGGCGGACCAAGCCAGCCGAGGGCGGCGGCCACACTGCGCGACGCTCTACCGCCCCGCCGCTGTTCTGTTCTGCCGCTTGTCGCTCTCCCCCACCCCCCTCACCCCCTCCCCTGTGTCACGACCACCTTCACCTGCCTAAAGGGCGGTGCGATGAAACTAGAAATTTACATGAACGATGCTCCTTGTTGCAATTAACAAAGGGACAGGGGACAGATTTCGATACGGAAATTACCAAATTAAACACGAAAAAATTGTGAATTTCGTTGTAGACCGATATTCCAGCTATTGACATCAAAATTAAGTGTTATGTTTCCCTATCAGCTCTATTCTCAACATTCCCTTTCGAACTGCTTGTCTTAAGATGCTCCTCGTTTGAATGTTATCAAAAATGGGATTACTGCACGAAATTGCCAGGCAATGAACATAAGCCATTTACATCTCATATTAATGAAACTCAAGTTCTAAAAAAAAAAAAGATCGAGACCTTATCGAATACTCCGAAATAAAATACTAAGGTCAATCTAAGGGGATTGGAAACTAATGGATACCAGAGGATGTTGTATCCATGATACGACGTTAGTAACTGTGCATGTGGCGGCTGCTAAGAGTTTAATAGCCATGCCATCGTTGTAAGAATTCTAAGCCATTCGACAATCATCGCTGTATAAAGGCCTGCTACAGACTTCCCATGCACTGTTGTTCCCACAGACACAATGCTAGCCTACACCTGCTTGTCTTCACATACCTCCCATTACGTCATATTCTCATCTCTTCCAATGGAGCAAAGAACTTTTGCAAGCCATCTGCAATAAATTCTTAATTTTATTAAAAAACTAGAAACCCACCTCGACTGCGAAAAAAGTACCTAGTGTTAACCTAGGTTTCGGCGTAGATAAGTACACCTTCTTCAGAACAATAAAACCCAAAAGTGCCTAAGAAGACCTTTGTGAATGATTAAAAGAACACCATAGCTATACATTTATAAACGAAAAAAAGGAAACACAAACAGTACATGACCTCGGGTCGTGGCCCATCGAACATAGGCCGGTGTGAGGTGGAGGTTACACTATTAAGTAACGGTTTAGACTTTGTACATATGTACTGTTTGTGTTTCCTTTTTTTCGTTTAAAAATGTATAGCTATGGTGTTCTTTTAATCATTGACGAAGGTCTTCTTAGGCACTTGTCGGTTTTATTGTTCTGAAGATGGTGTACTTATCTACGCCGAAACCTAGGTTAACACTAGGTACTTTTTTCGCAATCGAGGCTGGTTTATAGTTTTTTAATACAATCCTGGAAAAGGAAAAAAGAACACATTGACACCGGTGTGTCAGACCCACCATACTTGCTCCGGACACTGCGAGACGGCTATACAAGCAATGATCACACGCACAGCACAGCGGACACACCAGGAACCGCGGTGTTGGCCGTCGAATGGCGCTAGCTGCGCAGCATTTGTGCACCTCCGCCGTCAGTGTCAGCCAGTTTGCCGTGGCATACTAATACTAGTAGCATGCCGCGACAGCGTGGACGTGAACCGTATGTGCAGTTGACGGACTTTGAGCGAGGGCGTATAGTGGGCATGCGGGAGGCCGGGTGGACGTACCGCCGAATTGCTCAACACGTGGGGCGTGAGGTCTCCACAGTACATCGATGTTGTCGCCAGTGGTCGGCGGAAGGTGCACGTGCCCGTCGACCTGGGACCGGACCGCAGTGACGCACGGATGCATGCCAAGACCATAGGATCCTACGCAGTGCCGTAGGGGACCGCACCGCCACTTCCCAGCAAATTAGGGACACTGTTGGTCCTGGGGTATCGGCGAGGACCATTCGCAACCGTCTCCATGAAGCTGGGCTACGGTCCCGCACACCGTTAGGCCGTCTTCCGCTCACGCCCCAACATCGTGTAGCCCGCCTCCAGTGGTGTCGCGACAGGCGTGAATGGAGGGACGAATGGAGACGTGTCGTCTTCAGCGATGAGAGTCGCTTCTGCCTTGGTGCCAATGATGGTCGTATGCGTGTTTGGCGCCGTGCAGGTGAGCGCCACAATCAGGGCTGCATACGACCGAGGCACACAGGGCCAACACACGGCATCATGGTGTGGGGGGGCGATCTCCTACACTGGCCGTACACCTCTGGTGATCGTCGAGGGGACACTGAATAGTGCACGGTACATCCAAACCGTCATCGAACCCATCGTTCTACCATTCCTAGACCGGCAAGGGAACTTGCTGTTCCAACAGGACAATACACGTCCGCATGTATCCCGTGCCACCCAACGTGCTCTAGAAGGTGTAAGTCAACTACCCTGGCCAGCAAGATCTCCGGATCTGTCCCCCATTGAAGCGTCCCCCGGATGAAGCGTCGTCTCACGCGGTCTGCACGTCCAGCACAAACGCTGGTCCAACTGAGGCGCCAGGTGGAAATGGCATGGCAAGCCGTTCCACAGGACTACATCCAGCATCTGTACGATCGTCTCCATGGGAGAATAGCAGCCTGCATTGCTGCGAAAGGTGGATATACACTGTACTAGTGCCGACATTGTGCATGCTCTGTTGCCTGTGTCTATGTGCCTGTGGTTCTGCCAGTGTGATCATGTGATGTATCTGACCCCAGGAATGTGTCAATAAAGTTTCCCCTTCTTGGAACAATGAATTCACGGTGTTCTTATTTCAATTTCCCGGAGTGTATATTAACCAACGATTGCTGACGCGCTGCGAAGTTGAAAGTTCTGCAATAAATTCGACTGGCTATCTCGATTTCACGTCCATTACAGTCATAATTAAGTCTCAGACATCGTTATTTTTAACAATATTTTAGGATGTTGATGCTCTTCTTTCTTTCCGTGACATTTCTTGTTAGTCTCCCAAAAATTACATTTTTTTTATTTGTTGCAATTTCAGTTTCTAGTATAACTAATTTTCACTGTAGCTCTTTCCTAGTAAATTCATTTCATTTCAATTCTTACACCAACTTATCATTTTATCTGTACTGCACTGAAAACATCTGGACAATAGTGCAAATGTAGACGGTAAGAGCAGCGTGTCTTCTCTGCAAACGAGCGTGACGCACTCACACACGGTACTTGGTGCTGACTACAGTGACGCCCACTTTACGATTCACCTACCTCTCTGTCCTGCTCAGCTCTCTCTCCCTCTCTTTTCTCGTAGTGTTAATTGCATCTTAATAACAACACCCGGCAGACTGAATAGATTTACTGATGGACATTTGCTCGAAAAGCGCGTCGTGTATGCGTTCACTGAATGCAGGCGAAGTGAGGTGCAAAGGTGCTGTGCTGAGCTATTTTCGCAGTCCATTACGTACGGTGGGAGGTGGGAATAGGTAACACACCCCGGTATACTGTCGAGCATGATCTTTTTGGTGGTCGAGGTGCCACAATGTGAGGATGCTTAATGTAACAGACCTCCAAATCTTTGAACTCGATACACTCACCGGTCAATTTGTTGTGATAATACACGCCTTGCCCATGTACATTTTGCAACGATGTGAGGAGGCATAATGTTGCGTAAGCGTAATGGTCTCTAAACATTTGTTATTAAGAAACACTCACCGGTCAACGTTATTGTGATAATAGACTCCTTGCCCATGTACATCTTGCAACGATATGAGGAGGCATAATGTTGTGTGGGCCTAATGATCTCCAAACATTTGAACATGGAACACTCACCGGTCAACGCTATTGGGACGAATGACTCCTTACCAACGTGCGTGTTTTCAGGGTTGTATGATATCTAGGAAACCACTATGAATCGCGGTCACTTCATGTAATTGATCTTTTGATAGAAGTGTCCTTTCCCTTCGTCTCATTGCGTATTTCTTTCAGTTACATTCCGTGCTACACTGCAGAAGCTCGTTCTGTGTGTCGTTCAAGTTTCATTGAGTGCGTTACCTGGCAGTGACACATCGTGCGAAAGTTAATTCCGCCCTTAGCTTTTGCACATCATTATATAAAAGATATGGCTTTCGTCGCATGATCTGTTGGAAGATCGATGTACCTAGATAAGAATTGTCTTCTATTAGCAGATCTTTTGTCACTGACCTTCCATTCACATTTGACCACTAGCATCGTTGGGAACGCCCCCTCTTCATCTTGATATCATCACAATTCGTAACGAAGCTTTTCCACTGGTTGAATTCGTTAGCACTTGATGTCCGTAATTCACTATTAAATGTTTTGGCTGCTACTGACTTCACCATCTTGCTCCAGTCTTTTTTTATATTTTCGGATTCATCCATTTTAATGTTTAATATGTTATTTTCTAGCAGCTGCAACTTTTCCTCAGTAAGGGCTATGGCACATGCGCTATGAGGTCTTATATACACTCCCTCCCTAAATTCAATTTGTTGATCACTAACTGCAGTGCCCCGTGCTCCTTCAGATGTTTAATATCTGTCACACAAAGTGATTGCCCCTGCAACATGTTGATGTTCATAGAAAATTCAGGCCGCGTGGGTAACTGCAGTCGCTTTACATCAAAGGGTATATTTGAATCAGTGAGTGTCCGCCCCGGTAGCTGAGTGGTCAGCCGGCACGGTAGCTCAGCGTGTGCGGTCGGAGGGTTAGCTGCCCTCTGCAATAAGAAAAAAAAAAACTGAGTTCATCGATCGACAACGAACTTAAACGGATGTCTCACGACGTCCGCCCCAAGCAGAACAACGAACGAAAATGAACAAAATGAGACCTATAAAAAAGAAAAGAAAAGAAAGTGGTCAGAGTGACAGACTGTCAATCCAAAGGGCCCGGGTTCGATTCCCGGCTGGGTCGGAGATTTTCTCCACTCAGGGACTGGGTGTTGTGTTGCCCTAATCATCATCATTTCAACCCCATCGACGCGCAAGTCGCCGAAGTGGCGTCAAATCGAAAGACCTGCACCAGGCGAACGGTCAACCCGACGGGAGGCCCTCGTCACACGACATTTCATTTCAGTGAGTGTCAACGGAATACGACGAATGAGTACGTCTTCACCTGTATGAAAAGATCATTATTTGCTCCATTTCGCGATAAGTATCTCATTGTGTTTTTGGAGAATTCGTCTTCTATCGTTTCAGCTCAATTTTCTCTGTTTCAAGTAGGGCTGTGTCTAAGCAGTTCGGCAAATATTGGGTTCGATTTTTTGAACCACCCGCGATCTGGTGACTTTTGTTGGTACTGTATCCGCAACATGCCTTAGCATTTATATGGCACTGTAAATTTTAATAACAACTGTGAAACACGGACTAAAATATCTTCTGCGGTACGTCACATGTAGCAACGGCAACTAATCAGAAAGAAAGAGTTTGCAATCATTTTTATGCCAAATTCTCGAGCTTTGGCTCGTCCTGCGATCTAATGATGCATGATAGTACTAACGCATATACGGGTATTGCCTCTGTAATTTATACTCGCAATAGGAAATACAGTATGCCACGATATATTTCCGTTGTTAGGTATTGAATTTTTCTTTAATTTTTTACGTTGTTTTATCTGAATGTAAGAATTTGAAGTACATCGGCCAAGAACTTTGAAGTAGATCGTCAAGTACTTTTCTAGGTGTTTGGTAACAACGTTTCTCCAGTACATATTTCATATTTGCGTATTTATACAGCGTGAGTATTAAAAAAGTATACCGCCTATGTTCCCCCAAACGTTCATTTTGAAGTAAATTTGCCAAGAACTTGTAGAGATTTTTGGTAACAACCTTTCCCGTCAGTACTCCCCTTCTTGCAGCGGTGTACCGTAGGTCTCTAGAAGAGCGTAGCGTTCCAAAGGATTGGAAAAGGGCACAGGTCATCCCCGTTTTCAAGAAGGAATGTGCAGAATTATAGACTTATATCTCTAACGTCGATCAGTTGTAGAATTTTGGAACACGTATTATGTTCGAGTATAATGACTTTTCTGGAGACTAGAAATCTACTGTATAGGAATCAGCATGGGTTTCGAAAAAGACGGTCGTGTGAAACCCAGCTCGTGCTGTTCGTCCACGAGTCTCAGAGGGCCATAGACACGGGTTCCCAGGTAGATGCCTTGTTTCTTGACTTCCGCAAGTCGTTCGATACAGTTCACCACAGTCGTTTAATGAACAAAGTAAGAACATATGGACTATCAGACCAGTTGTGTGGTTGGATTGAAGAGTTCCTAGATAACAGAACGCAGCATGTCATTCTCAATGGAGAGAAGTCTTCCGAAGTAAGAGTGATCTCAGGTGTGCCGCAGGGGAGTGTCGTGGGACAGCTGCTGTTCCCAATATACATAAATGACCTTGTGGATAATATCGGAAGTTCGCTGAGGCTTTTTGCGGATGATGCTGTGGTATATAGAGAGGTTGTAACAATGGAAAATTGTACTGAAATGCAGGAGAATCTGCAGCGAATTGACGTGTGGTGCAGGGAATGGAAATTGAATCTCAATGTAGACAAGTGTAATGTGCTGCGAATACATAGAAAGAAAGATCCCTTATCATTTGGCTACAAAATAGCAGGTCAGCAACTGGAAGCAGTTAATTCCATAAATTATCTGAGAGTACGCATTAGGAGTGATTTGAAATGGAATGATCATATAAAGTTGATCGTCGGTAAAGCATATGCTAGACTGAAATTCATTGGAAGTCCTAAGGAAATGCAATCCGAAAACGAAGTAGATTACAGTACGCTTGTACGCCCACTGCTTGAATACTGCTCAGCAGTGTGGGATCCGTACCAGATAGGGTTGATACAAGAGATAGAGAAGATCCAACGGAGAGCATCGCGCTTCGTCACAGGATCATTTAGTAATTGCGAAAGCGTTACGGAGATGACAGATAAACTCCAGTGGAAGACTCTGCAGGAGAGACGCTCAGTAGCTCGGTACGGGATTTTGTTGAAGTTTCGAGAACATACCTTCACCAGTATGTATCGCGAAGAGACCATGAGGATAAAACCAGAGAGATTAGAGCCCACACAGAGGCATACCGACAATCCTTCTTTCCACAAACAATACGAGACTGGAATAAATGGGAGAACCGATAGAGGTACTCAAGGTACCCTCTGCCACATACCGTCAGGTGGCTTGCGGAGTGTGGATGCTAGATGTAGAAATTTGAAATCAGGTAAAAAAATCTTGTGTAGGCAGTGATCGTCCCCTTGTCTTCAAGGTAAAGTGTGCAACATTTCATCAAGAGTGGATTAAAATGTAGATCTGTGAGAATTACAAACTTTGTGTGTATCGGCATTCAAACAAAGTACAGGTGTGCCTACCAAACAGCAGTTGTACGGCCGTAATGCCAGAGGAGACAGCAAGCTCTCCTCCGACCCCTGCGCCAAAGTCCTAGTCCCACCGCCCTCCTTGGCGGAAGCTAAACTCGGCGACTCCTGGAGGCGACAGCGCGCCGTGTTCTCCTCGTCTTGGAGGCGCCGCCGCTGCTGCCGTGTCCGTGGCACCTGCTTTTGTGTGCCGCAAGGAAGCGGGCCCTGGCAAACTACCCTACTAGAAACTCGGCCCGGGAACTATGACATCTGCAGGCAGTCTCGCGCTCCCCTTCGTGCATAACTAGCAGCGCTTCACGCACTCGTCTCATGCCTTGCAAATGACCGCTCGGCAGCTCGGCTGCCCGGTACGCCAGACACTTTTGCAGAGTGGTCAGCGCCGCGTGTTCACAGCCAGTAGACGAGAGTCTCCCGAAATCATTGCTCGCCTCTTCGGACTTTGATCAGTTAAGCCACTGCCGTTATAAGCACCCGCCCCGGTTACAAAGTACTGGCGGAAAGAAAATCACAACACCAGGAAGAAGTTGTGCTACAATAAACGAAAGTTGGTAAGCGTGTTTCTATATCTGAAAAATGATATCTGCTCAGATTTCGCGCCAGTCGCTTAAGAGTGGAGATAGTAGCGTCACTGTAAAGTTGCCAGTCAAGTTTGCTTTAAATACACGCTGTAACGTGTAATGGTACTTCAATTACGTAACCATTACGGCACCTCACCTCAACCTCTCGATACCAAGAATATTCTACTGTGTTTCTGTAAAATAGTTAACATATTTCTGTGCCAACATTCAGATTTGATTTCATTAATGTAGAGGAATATCGATACATCGATATGTATATATTGCAATGATATTATTCTTATGTGTATTCTTTCTTTTGTCACTATGATCTTTGACGTACTTCTAACTCTGATCTTTGGACGCATAAGCGGTTATTAGAGAGTCAGGCTTTGGTCGTCATGTTAAAAAAGGCAAATTGTAGTCACTTTATGGAATGTGAACTTTAAGAGTGAGGAAGATATTTTCAAGTATGTTTTCTATTGTGAAGTGATGTTTTGGAACGAGTTACGTGATATTGCAACAAAAGCAATAAAAAAAAGAAGTGTAGCTTAAATTCGGAGTGCTGATTATTTTTTTAAGTCACCATTGTCCTAACTTGAAAAAGTTTAACCTTCAAGAATGGTTTATGAAACACATCTATAAAACTTTTGAATATCGCAGAATAACGCGTAGGCCTCTTTGCATCCCAGCTTGGAATCATCACTACCTAGATTTTCGACGATTGAGCCATGAGTTCACAACGAGACCAGCGTGGGAAACACGAAAAGATGAGTGCCTGGTTTATCCATTCTTTCAAGAAATAACTTTATTAACTGTGCTCTAATGACACCTGCCACATAATATAACTTTATTGTTGACCGAAAATGCAATATTTAGAAGCGTGAGCAACACTACAATCATAATTAATTTTTGACCTTTGTTGTGGTAGGATTATTAGAAACGGTAGTGAGAGTTAGTTACCTTTGAGATTGCACGTGGTGAGTTGATATTATTTAAGAATGCTTTTAAGGCGATAAAGGCTATGAGAAGTTGGATGTTCCTTCCGCGATACTGCAAAAAGATTGGCCAGGAATGTAGCAACTGTATATGACTGCTGGCAGAGGTGGTCACAATGACTTACGGTTGCAAGAAGACGGGCTCTGGATGGTAACGTGGCACTACCGAGAGGGAAGACCATCGTTTTCGGTGTATGGTTCTGACGCATCGTACTGCTTTTACAACAGCGATCAGAGATGCAGTTGACACCATAGTGACACAACGAACTCCTACAAATCGGTTACTTACAAGATTGCTGCGAGTCAGATGCCCTGTAGCGTACATTCCACTGATCCCAAACCACCACCAGTTGCGACTTCAGTGGTGTCAAGCGAGAGTTTATAGGAGGGCCGAGTGGAGGTCACTTATGTTTTCTGATGAAAGCCCGTTATGTTCAAATGTTCAGATGTTTGTTAAATCTTATGGGACTTAACTGCTAAGGTCATCAGTCCCTAAGCTTACACACTACTTAACCTAAAGTATCCTAAGGACAAACACACACAAACACACACACACACACACACACACAAACACACACACACACAAACACACACACACACACACACACACACACACACACACACATATGCCCGAGGGAGGACTCGAACTTCCGCCAGGACCAGCCGCACAGTCCATGACTGCAGCGCCTTAGACCGCTCGGCTATGTCCGTTATGGTCGTGTGTTTGTTAGTAGGAGGCCACCTGCGATCCTGCAACCAACCAGATTGCGTGCTAGATGCACTGGACCTACCTTTGGAGTTATGGTCTGGGGTGGCCGTGTATAGGATAGGAGGAGATGGCTCAAATGGCTCTGAGCACTATGGGACTTAACATATATGGTCATCAGTCCCCTAGAACTTAGAACTACTTAAACCTAACTAGCCTAAGGACGACACACAACACCCAGTCATCACGAGGCAGAGAAAATCCCTGACCCCGCCGGGAACCGAACCCGGGCGTGGGAAGCGAGAACGCTACCGGACGACCACGAGGTGCGGACAAGGATAGGAGGAGACCAGTTGAGGGCGTGCACTCAACCTCTCTGTGTGCTAGACACGCTGCACCTTGTAATGGTTCTCTATTTACATGACCATTACAGCACTCCAAACACAGTTCTCGATACCAGTAATATCGTACTACTTTTCTGCGAAGTAACACACATATTTTTGTGACAATATTCACATTTGGTTTTATTAATGTATAGGTACTCCGACATACCGATATATTACAGCGATATGGTTCTTGTGTGTATTCATTTCTGTGACACTGTCATAATCTTTGACTTACTTGTTACCGATTTGGCGCGAATGTGCACAGAGCAGTCTTTGTTTCACTTTGCAGAAGTTGTTATTTCGCTTTGTAAAAGAACAGTCAAGTCTTGTGTTTGGTTAAAGTGGAAATAAAATATATGAAGATTGATACAAAACTGTTTTCTTGATAATGTGACAATTAAGAAGAAGTATACGTGAATTTACAAGAAGTTTAATAAAAATGTGAATCGTGAACACCAAGTCGAGGATTGTTTCTACCATACCATTGTTCTAATCTGGGATTGTTTGATAATTAAGTATTTCCTGAAAAACGCATTTGTTAGGTCTTCAAATATTGCTAAAATACAGATCTGGACCTTCTAGCAGTCAAAGTGGAATCACATTAGAATTAACGTGATGAGCCATAACAACTTCGACGAAACCTACGTGGGAATCCATTCAAGATAAGTACCAAATTAATGACTTTTTTAGAGTGACCTCATTATTTCCATTCTGACGATACCATCCACAGTCAATAACTTTGTTGTTGCCCGATAAAGCGAACATATGCTGCATGAGCAACATTATTAATCTGATTTCTAACGTACTTCGCAAGTGGTGGTATTGTTAGAACCTACACCTGACGTTATGGTGTGGCGTTTGAATTCTTATTCCACTAGGAGCACTGTAGTGGTTATCCCACGCACCCTGACTGCAAATCTGTATGTCAGTCTGTCGCTCGTCCCGTTGTGCTGTCATTCATAAACAGCATTCAAATGGTTCAAATGGCTCTGAGCACTATGGGACTTAACATCTGAGGTCATCGGTCCCGTAGAACTTAGAACTACTTAAACCTAACCAACCTAAGGGCATCACACACATCCATGCCCGAGGCACGATTCGAACCTACGACCATAGCATTTGCGCAGTTCCAGACTGAAGCGCCTAGAATCGCTCGGCCACCGCGGCCGGCAAACAGCATTCCAAGAGGGAGTTTTAAAACAGGATAACTCTCGCTCACATACCGCTGTTGTAACCCGTCGTGCTCTATAAGTGTCGATATGTTGCCTTTGCCTGCTCGATCACCAGATCTGTCTTCAGTCTGCCACATATGGGGCATCATAGGGCGACTATTCGATTATTATCCACAAAAAAAGCATTAACCATCCCTGTATTGACCGACCATGTGCATGAGGCATGGAACCCCATCCCAGAATCTCAGATCGTGCACTTGTACAAGACAATGCATACACGTTTGTGTGCTTGGGTTTAACATTCTGGTGGTTATACCGGTTATTAATGTACAAACATTTCACATTTAAAATGGCTTATCTCACTCTTACATTAACCTGTAATCTTTCAGTTAATCACTTAAATATAATACCCAGACAAATTAGTCTCCGTTATTTATTTTATTGGTGTTGTGATATTTTTTGTTTTCGTCAATCTGTTTTTCTACTCTCATAGCCTAGTGGTGCTCATTCCTGCCAATTGGTTTCTCACGGGATCAGTTTCACACCCACACACGTTGCTAAATTCTCGCTACAGACTCGTCAGAAACATATAAAACGCTGAACAGGCAATGGCTTACGCAAGCGCAAAACTTTGAGTTACACTGCCGCAGGAGAAAAGAACACGGAAAACAACTCTCCGGCTACTGCTTGTTGAAAAGACAATAATTTGCTGTAGGTCTGAGAATTAAGTGGCAGTTCTAGTGATATGTATTTATATACTTTGCGAGGACTACATAGCTCTTGAAGCCTTTTCTCGCAATTTCGTCATACAAGCCTCTGCATCCTTATTCAAATCTTCTTTCACAAATCATTGTTGCGCAGCCTCCTCCACTTGACTTTTTTTTTCTTTTCTGTACAGCATTTACCTCATTTTCTCTTATATGAAGATTGCCAAAACAATTCTTCTTTCAGCTATCATCCATTCTCTAATCTCATCAGATACCCATTCTGTTTTAAAAGCCGTGTTTCCTCCTCTTCGATGATTTGCATGGGAGTTTTCATTCGCTTCCTGATTTCCTTATATCGGATACTCCCTCGCCTTGCAACTCTGCTCAAGTGGTATCCAGGCCCTCAGAGCAAACTACGTGGAAGGATTGAACCGGATTTCGGGTAAATATCGTTAGGTATTTGCTAAACATTTATTACAAAACTAATTATAACGTGCAAAATGCCAGTTTCCCACTAAGCAAAACCATCACCACATACACAACAGCTATTGGCGCCTAATAAATTTCAAACAGAGTGAATCCTAAAAATCTTTGACAATTTAAAAACAAGCCCAAAGGGCGCTTAAGTAAAATTTGACGAAGAAATAACAGAATTTAGTGTAATTACGAATTGTACACATTTAGGAAAACAAAGAAACTATCAACGCCAACATGCAGCGTAATTATTCCGATAAAGATGATCAGCGGGCTTTCTAAAATCTTATAGCACAGTTCAAATATACAAACTGGATCCAGACTAATATAAACCCAAGAACGTGACTGGTAAAAAAGACAATTATTTATACATGCATCCCCATTAACATACTGCCTCTAGATCTAAAAAGCCCATTTAATCAAAACTTGAAAATTTAGCCAGTGCTAGATAACAAAAGTTTAAAGAAAAATTTATGAAATTAAGAAACGACTAATCACGCCTCTTTAAAAATTTAAACCTGGCGATCGCCAGGCGAGAAAATTTACAGAAATTTGACAACGTGGGCAACGGCCGTTCACGGCCCTGCAAAACATTAACCCGAGAGCCAGAAACTCTTTAACTCTCGTTAATTAAAATACGAGATAGGATGATATCTCTTCTTTGTAAAAAAGGAGAATAATACAAAATATCAAAATTATAATGACAGGAGCCAGTAATAAAGTTACACGACTTGATTTCTTGCGGCGTGAGGTGATGCAGGAGGTGTCAGGCTCGGTGAAGACGATGTCGGCTGTCTATGCACACAGGCAGCAGGTGCGCGAGAGAGCTATGGGGACAACAGGTTCGCCGTCCTCTGCGAGTGTCACAACAACCATAAGACTGGAGCAAACTGAGGGAGCGCTTAAGCTGCGGCACCACCAGTGCCTTTCACAAGCTCCCGTAATCGGGTGTTCGGTCGGGAAAGGGCTCCTTTAGTAGGCGCGACTCCTCGGAAGTCAACAATTCTCCGCACACGGAATCACCAGAACGTTGTCAGATTTAAAGGCTGAGCATACGCTTACTAGAACCACACCTCAGCCATTGCATCCCCTTGATTCTGCTCAGCACGGGAAGGCAAGACACAAGGACAGGAAACAAAACCAACCACCACTATCTCCTCTCCTGACTTAGCGCGTCTAACTTGCTTAACCATCTCTAAGCTCACTGGGCGGACGTACAGCACAGAGATCTCATAATCCCAAGACCAGAACAGTGAATCCAAAACATCAGACTCTCCGTACATTAGTTCAAGCAGACTGCATCCCCAAATGAGAGAGAAATGACTTAAACATAAAAGTGAAATAAATTATGGCGCTCAGGGAAGGCGAAGATCGCTACAGTAACGTGCACTCGGGAATAACGTCTGAGAACTTACGTGTCAACAGGCCTCGCACCAAATCCTAACGGCCAACGTCCCCAAACCCTGGCCTCACACAGCGTGTCACTCCGAGTTGAACCAAGTCCGACTTCATGCTGCTAACCATTCTGTCGCTGACACCAATCGCCGGACTGCTCGCAGCCTCAAGGGCGCTAGTTGGAACTTTTAGTTCCAACTTTGAAAGAAGGAAGCAACCACCGCTCATCACCAGCTTCTTCTTAAATGATCCATTTACACAAGCTTGAAGTTTTTTTATATCGTGTTTTGTCATTTCTCAGGATTCCGATCCATAGAAATACTTTGAACTAGTGTATACAGGGTGAACATTAATAAACCCGACAAACTGCAGGGACGGATTTCTGACTGGAAAGGGAGCAAAAAAGATCCTACGAATATATGTCCGGAAATGTGTCGTTTCCACTGTAGATCTCGCTGAAGACTGAAAGTTCCTCTGGCCATGTACCATCCGTTCCTTTTATGTAGCAGCCTGTGTGCCTCACGCAGCGTACTGTAACCAGCAAAATGGTCCGGTATTCATGTCGGGAACAAGCCGAAATGGTGTTTATGTACGGCCAAGCAGATGGAAACGGTCGAGATACAGTACAGCTATAACAAAATAATTACCTTCACAGACACCAACCGCATCACACAACATTTCAAGCCCTTTTTGGGCATATGTGTGATCACATGTTCTTTCAGACAGACGAACTTACGGCAGCAGACAGTGCGTACACCAGATTTGGAGGAACGGGCTTTATAGGATGTTGAGACGAACCCTCGTACAAGCACCAGGCAAGTAGCCCACCAACATGGTATAAGCCAAAGGACGATTTTGTGTATCCTGCATGATAACCACTACTATCTCTATCATATTGCGGCGGCGCGGTTCTTTCCGTCCCTTTACGACGGATCTGCACCTGCATGTGAACGTTGTCTCAGCAGATCATCAGTAGGAACGCCGAGTGAAACCTACTGTACATCGACGTGAACCAGGCTGCAATTTAAGTCACTAATCTACGCTTCGGGAGAAAGTTTTCACACAAATGAAAGGTTGGAAATTTTGTCCGCAATTAATATATTCTGAACAAGTATCACTGCCAAGCCCGTGCTAGTCTTAACACAATCACTCACAATCCCTTCACTCATGTTAGCAAGTTTATGGTGCTGCATTTCCCGAAAACGGAATAGCTACAAAAATACTGGTTGTTTTTGATTGATAATGCTCGCCAAATATTAAGTCTGTCAGTACCAAATGCAGTCACAGTTTTTAGCCACCGACCTGCTCAATACGCCACTCGGAATATATGTCTTTTTTCGTCACAAAAATCACTTAAAAATTCCGAAATTTCTACACGCCCATCGGAATAATTATACCGTCACTTTGCCACACTTTTTATGTACGAAACACTGCTAGATCCGGCAACTTATCGTTTCCATCGGAACTACTACTACACACGTCCGAACTGTTTCATGGCTAGGCTTCCACTCTTCTCTACGTTTTCGTCCTTTTCTCCATTTTTAACCGATTAAAGGGTGGAATTCAGCTTACTGATTGCTTGTTCTCTGACTTATTTCTTGTTTACTGGAACCATGAACTGAGATTATAACTCCGAGATATTTATACTTAGACATGCCTCAATAATATTTCCATCTACTGTACGATAATGTCACGTTGTTTATTTCTTATAGAGAAACATTTAGTTTTAAAAAATATTGTTGTTAGTCTGGCCTTATTGTAGGTTTCTAGTTTTTTCTTCATCATGTAGTCCGCAGCTCGTGGTCGTGCGGTAGCGTTCTCGCTTCCCACGCCCGGGTTCCCGGGTTCGATTCCCGGCGGGGTCAGGGATTTTCTCTGCCTCGTGATGACTGGGTGTTGTGTGATGTCCTTAGGTTAGTTAGGTTTAAGTAGTTCTAAGTTCTAGGGGACTGATGGCCATAGATGTTAAGTCCCATAGTGCACAGAGCCAGAGCTTCATCATGTACTCTATGTCATATTCGTCTGCAGCCAATGTTATTTGATCATCGACGAATACTAAAATCCCCATCTGTCTAGACTCATTTCTCCACGCGTCTTCTTCCATTCCTTAAGAACTTCGTTTGGATAATATTTACAGTAGGTGCTATACAGGACCCTTCTCCAACGCCTTTGGTCCGTCATATTACTCGAAAGATTTTATTTTATTTGTAATAAAATATATCACGAAATCTCCCGAGTAATATGACAAGGCTGCTTGTAGTAGCTACTGTAAATTCATTTATAATAAAACCGTTTTTACGTTACACGCTAGTTTGTTGTACCACTGAACGTTTCGATGGTCCACACCATAATCCCCGAGCGGAGAATTCCGTATTTGCGTTCTTGGCGTTAGAAGAGAGAACAGACACATTTTCACAATCCCAGGCCAAGTGCAAAATGGGTCATGTTTCTTTTTTTCTTCATCTATATGTATACTCCGCAAGCCACTGTACAAATACGGCGAAGAGTACATAAAACCAATATTACATATTTGCACCATGAGCGAGGGAAAAACGACTACCTGTGTATCCATGTTCGCTGGGAGAAACGACTGTCTGCAGACCTCTGTTCACGCCCTAGTCTATCTTATTCTCCTGATGCCTACATCAAATATACTGGTACGACGGTGGAAGCATAATGGTCGCACGGTCATTCTCGAATACAGACAGGGTCTGTAAATGTACCCAGCCGAGTTTAGAGGTAACTACGTTGCGTTTCTTACAAAGGATTCGCATTTACATTCGCCGAGCATCTCTATTGCACTTTCGTACGGCCTATACCAACCTGTAACGACTCAATGTGCGTGTCTCTGAATTCGTTCGCTTCCTGCTGTCGTAGTTGCTTGATAAGGATACCAAACCGTGGAACAAAATTGTAGAATTGGTACCAAGAAGCTCTTGTATGCTATTTCCTGTACAGATGTGGTTCACTTTCGCATTACCTTGTCAACAAATTGAAATCTTGGATTCACCTTCCCTATTACCCATTTTACATTGTCGTCCCATTTCATATCGCTTATTACTACAACAGGCTTCGCTAGACACCGTACTGCATTAACTGAGCGTTCGCGCAATGTTTCCAGTTATTATCATTGGTCGGTTGTTCGTACCAATTGTCGGCTGTTCCTTAGCAAGTAACTCTTGCTCCTTAGCAATTGTCAAGCAGAGTAGTAGAAGTCAGCATCGTCGTATCGACACGTGCAGAAAAAAAAATCGTCCTTCCTGTCCTTCGTCTTCAGTGTTTATATTTACTTCAGTACGATGTCTCTCGGCTTCCAGCACTTTCCAGATGAACCCACCAAGCGCAATGTTATACCTTCCTTGATGGCGAATGGCTTTCTAAGAGCTCAGACGCTACCTACCACTACTTTCTGGTGGTTTCTACGCCACGTCGTTCGTTATCATGTATTCTCTGAACCCACAATGTCGGCTGCACAGGTAAATAAAAAACGCAGAGGAGAGCGAGTGGAGTAATCGCCACAGCAGCACCGATGTTGACAAACAAGCTGTTCTGCAAAACATACGTGGGAATGTTATCAGATGATAACTAGTATTAACCAGCATCGCCGCCCGATGTGGTATCTCGAAATGAAATAGTTCATATCAACTAGATTTTGTGATCGTCCCCCAGTAACCTCTCTTCTTAGTGCTAAAATTTTTAAAAAAGCGAAATATAGCCCCGAAGCAACGATGAACAACGAAAAATCGAGTAACGAAACAGCATACTTTATGTCTGCTGAAAGATAACGTCAGGTTTTGTAATTAGCTTGTCACTGCAGATATCATCGCTGAAATTAACACGTACGCGAATAATTTCCACTCGGCTGAATTTCCCAAACGGCTGTTGCTGGCCTTTTTATTTTCTCGTTTCTCTGCGTTATGTTCATTGACAGTCTCATTGGGTGTAGCTAATTTACCATCATGCATATATCGCGCTGTTTCTGTTATTGACAATTTGTATCAGAGCAGACCTTTTTCATGTTTTCATTCGTACCACGACGTTTACTTTCATATTTGGTCACTTATATAACACCCGAGTAGAATAAATTTTATGTTTCTGTTACGAGTTACTGGAGTTAGACAAAAATATGGAAAAACACAAGCTTGTACACAAAACCAGATGCTAGACAGGTGTGCAGGTTGCGCTTTTGTACTTGATCACGGACGTCACCTGTGCATTGTCCTCAATACGTTGTACGTGTCAGTCGTGGCCAGAACAGTGTTTTGCGTAGTTGTGAGTGGGCTAAGTGAGCTCGAACATGGGCAGATTCCTTGTGCTTTTACGTCGCTCCGTAACGGAGGGAGCTGAAGCGTCTGCTCTTTCAAGATGCTTCATATCGAACATTTATACAGCATAGCCTTTGTGGTCCTCTGCTAAGTCACAAGGCAGACAAAAGTGTGTGTTGAGTGATCCTGAAAGACGGTCATTGACAAGGACTGTGAAGAAAAACAAGAGGATGGCAGCTGCAAAACGCACTAAGAGGAACTGAATGTCGTACTCGAGAATCCTGTCAGCACCAAAACAACAAGACGGAAGCCCAACAAGCTGGGAAGTGCAGGGTTAGCCGGCCGCTGTGGCCGAGCGGTTCTAGGCACTTCGATCCGGAAACGCACTGCTGCTACGGTCGTAGGTTCGAATCCTGTCTGGGGCATGGATGTGTGTGATGTCCTTAGGTTCGCAGGAGAGCTTCTGTAAAGTCTGGAAGGTAGGAGACGAGGTACTGGCAGAAGTAAAGCTGTGAGGATGGGGCGTGAGAAAGGTAAAGGTCCCGAGATCGAGTCTCGGTTCGGCACACAGTTTTAATCTGCCAGGAAGTTTCATTTCAGCGCACACTCCGCTGTAGAGTGAAAATTTCATTCTAGTCCTTAAGTTAGTTAGGTTTAAGTAGTTCTAAGTCTAGGGGACTGATGACCTCAGATGTTGGCTCTGAGCACTATGGGACTTAACATATTAGGTCATTAGTCCCCTAGAACTTAGAACTACTTAAACCCAACTAACCTAAGGACATCACACAACACCCAGCCATTACGAGGCAGAGAAAATCCCTGACCCCGCCGGGAATCGAACCCGGGAACCCGGTCGTGGGAAGCGACAACGCTACCGCACGACCACGAGATGCGACCTCAGATGTTAAATCCCATTGTGCTTAGAGCCAATTGCAGGGTGAGCTGAAATTCCAAAACCACTCGTCAATGATGCAAATGCCCGTAACAGGAAAATGTGCTGCCGAAGCCATAAATCCTAAACTATGGAGCAATACGTAAATGCCATTTGGTCAGACGAGCCTTGTTTGACACTATTTTGAACTTCTGGCCGAGTTTACGTCCCAAAGTTGAAACATGGCGGGGTTTCGATGTTGATTTGGGCACCAGTGTCGTGGTATTCCAGGGGAACCACGGTTATTCTGCAAGGCTGCATTACTACCTAGGATTGTGCGACTATTCTGGCAGATCACGGTCATACCTTGGTGTAATGTTTGCTCCGCAGTTGTGCTGCTGTGTTCCTAGACTACAGGGCCCTGTGTACACAGCTCACATCGTCCAGGACTCATTTTGTGGCCGCAAGGATGCATTGTCGCATCTCCACTAGCCACCGTAGTCACCAGATCACAATATTATTGAGTCTTTGTGGTCTACTTTGGAGATAAGGGTGCGTGATCTTTACCAACCTTCATTATCGTTACGTGAACGTGGAACTATTTTTCAGGAAGTATTGTATAGGATTCCATTGATAACCATACATGACATGTATTTATCCATTCCAAGACGACCGGCAAGATGTTTCGAATCATAGTTGGTTTCCTATACCATATTACGCGTGGGTATATCTCGTGGTTTTGGTGTTTAAATATTTTTGTCCACCTCACGTAGCTGACTGTGAGAATGCATGTAGAACGAATTGCCAAATTGTGTTCTTGATGATGATCAGACAGGCAGATGAAGGTAAAATCTAGTAGAGGTGAACAGCTAATTTCTCTCTAAGATAGTAGTTGTCCCTCACAAATTAAATTTACCGCAGGACGTAGGGAACCATCCTGCCGCAATACGCTACTGCATCTAAATATGGCGACACCGTAATCTGTCCCTAATGCGAATTGCATGTGGAGGACAGAGCTGGGCAAAACTCAAGAATAAATACTATAATACATGGAATGTATTCGCAGTTGCGAATACGGACAACCATCAGCTGTATAATGCAATGACGACAGTGAAAGTTTGTGCCCGATTGAGACTCGAAATCGGATTTCCCGCTTATCGGGGTCGGTCGCCGTACCATTAGGCTATCCGATCACAATTCACGGCCAGACTCAAACTTACATATCCCTACTAGCTCTACTCGTACATCCATTATGTACATTCCCGTACATAGGAGACATTTCACTTGAAAGTCGCTCGCACGGTGTCGGCAGATAAATATGATACAGCAGTGCGTGAGAATACATTTTATGTACACTACTGTCCATTAAAATTGCTACATCACGAAGAGGCTGTGCTACAGACGGGAAATTTAACCGACAGGAAGAAGATGCTGTGATATGCAAATGATTAGCTTTTCAGAGCATTCACACAAGGTTGGCGCTGGTGGCGACACCTACAACGTGCTGACACGAGGAAAGTTTCCAACCGATTTCTCATACACAAACAGTAATTGACCAGCGTTGCCTGGTGAAACGTTGTTGTGATGCCTCGTGTAAGGAGGAGAAATGCGTACCATCTCATCTTCGACTCTGACAAAGGTCGGATTGTAGCCCACCGCGGTTGCGGTTTATCGTATCGCGACATTGCTGCTCGCGTTAGTTGAGATCCAATGACTGTTAGCAGGGGAATCGGTTGGTTCAGGAGGGTAATACCGAATGCCGTGCTGGATCCCAACGGCCTCGTATCACTAGCAGTCGAGATGACAGGCGTATTATTCGCATGGCTGTAACGGATGGTGAAGCCACGTCTCGAACCCTGAGCCAACAGACGGGGACGTTTGCAAGACAACAACCATCTGCACGAACAGTTCGACGACGTTTGCAGCAGCATGGACTATCAGCTCGGAGAGCATGGCTGCGGTTACTCTTGACGCTGCAGCACAGACAGGTGCGCCTGCGATGGTGTACTCAACGATGAACTTGCGTGCAAGAAGGGCAAAACGTCATTTTTTCGGATGAATCCAGGTTCTGTTTACGGCATCATGATGGTAGCATCCGTGTTTGGCGACATCGAGTTGAACGCACATTGGAAGCGTGAATTTGTCATCGCCATACTGACGTATCACCCGGCGTGATGGTATGGGGTGCCATGGGTTACAATTCTCTGTCACCTCTTGTTCGCTTTGACGGCACTTTGAACAGTGGACGTTACATTTCAGATGTGTTACTACCCGTGGCTCTACCCCTCATCGATCCCTGCGAAGCCCTACATTTCAGCAGGATAATGCACGACTGCATGTTACAGGTCCTGTACGGAACTTTCTGGATACAGAAAATGTTCGACTGCTGCCCTGGCCAGCAGTATAAATCGTATCAGTTTGCACTCGGTGTTTCATTGGTTCTTCGACTAGAAGCCTGCTTACCTCCTCTGTCTCTAAGGTGCGACTAGTAGAGTCGACGAAAGATGATCCCTATAAGTTTCAATAGTGTTGGCGCAACTGTTTCGTGTATCTTCTTCACACACGCAACATAATTGTGTTTACGTTTCTACGGCAACGCGTCAGTGCTGTCGTATGACTATAGTCGAATGTTGTTTTGACCTGCAGCCATTTGCGGTTCGCACTTGAAAGCTGACAGCAGCACTGCCAGCTCCTTTGGTTGACTCTTCTCTGTAGGACGTAGTTTCCAACATGCAGATTTAATCACTACAATAATATTCAAAAGTCTTCAAGAAAATGCGATGCTACCTTATTTATTGTTACACGTGAAATAAGGAAAGTGCGCCTGGTCCCGGCGGAGGTTCGAGTCCTCCCTCGGGCATGGGTGTGCGTGTTTGTTCTTAGGATAATTTAGGTTAACTACTGTGTAAGCTTAGGGACTGATGACCTTAGCAGTTAAGTCCCATAAGATTTCACACACATTTGAACATTTTGAAATAAGGAAACACTTGGTCAACGTAATACAATCAACCCTACGTGACAGCCAGTAGAAAGTCATGAATCACTGCAGTGGTCGTAGAGTCTAATCATACTAATTCAAGCAGCACATATTTTAAGCATTAATTCACTGTATTTGCATACGAGTCTTTTAAGTTCAAATTAATGTGTCCCAAGGTAAGATTATAACGTCAGACAATGAAAATTACTACTCATAAGATACACACGTTCAATTCACCGGTGCTGACTGGTGACTCGTACAAGACCTGTAGGAGACTGTTACCTTTTTCCCACCCACCTCAATAGGACACACTTTCGTTTTGCCATCTCTGCTTATACTCGTAATAGTGATCTAATTCTTGGGTGTTAACTTTTGCGAGGTAATTTTTAGTAAATCAAAGTGAAATTGTAACTAAAAAGACACCAGTCTGGATAAAGGCTTTAGCATTTTCAGTCTTTTCCAAGTCAAATACTAAATATTACTACTGGATGGTGTACGCCTTGGCACCGCATCTGTCATAAGAGTGCTTTCGATCTGCCACAGAACAAAGACAACGTATGCTGTTGGTAATTTGCCTCTATACCGACTCGAACAGTTGTTGCAATGAATATAATTCAGTACTATGAAATGAAGTAATTCCGCATTAGGCTGTTAAAAATATTATGTATGTTGTCTGAAATGCTTGAAAATGACTATATGTATTAGTTACAATCGCAATAACAGTCAAATCCTGAATTACTTCATTTAACAACTACACAAAGGTTGTGGCCCCAGTTTTCAAAAAAATGGTTCAAATGGCTCTGAGCACTATGGGACTCAACTGCTGTGATCATCAGTCCCCTAGAACTTAGAACTACTTAAACCTAACTAACCTAAGGACATCACACACATCCATGCCCGAGGCAGGTTTCGAACCTGCGACCGTAGCAGTCGCACCCCCAGTTTTCAGCAAAATTCGCAGCTCTATGAATTACTACCAACCATGCAACGTGGCATAAACACCAAAAGAGCACCATAGAGTCCACCAGCAGCACAATATCATCATCTGTCAAACGGATCACATGTCCTTAACCCATGAGACCACTGCAGAGGAGTTTGGAGTTTAAACCAGCACATTGGAACATAGGCTAATATTTAAAGAAAGTATATCGGGGTTTAACGTTTCATCTACAACGAGGTATTTAGAGTTTGGATTAACCAATGATGTGGAAGGAAACCGACCATCTTCCCTTCAGCCTCGCATTTGCTGCAAGCGATTTAGGGGTATAGTGTAAGATCCAAATCTGGGTAGTTGGATAAGTATTCGGAAGTCACTTCTCCAGATTAGTGTGCCTTGTGTAAGCATTACACCATCTCGCTCACTGGTACAGTACAGCCTCCATGGGGCAAAATAAGCCATTTTACATGGTTTCAGTGAAACTCTATCACACGATACCGTTCATAGATTAAGACATTAGACTTGTAATGGAGAAGTCTGGGTGGTTCTTCCTTTGTTAATGATATGACTGGTTGCCTATCCCACTCTTGTCCTGTCTGAATAAATCTCACTCTGAAGAGTTCGTCATCCACTGGAATAAGATCCCTAATCCTTCACCCTTATTATGACTGTACCCGTACAGTGAAACAAGAGAAAACGCAAGCTAAATATTTTCGCTTTCCGAATTCTTCAAATGGATTGACATATTATTATGCATGTATTTTAATACGTAGTTGATACTTCAAATAAGCTAATGTTTTATGTTTTTTGTTTCAGGTAAGTGAAAGCCGTTACTCTACGGAAATAACATTCTTCTCGGAACTCGACGTCAATGGTAGGAAGCTTTTCTAATTTTGGTGAAAATCATAGACTTTCGTAGCTTATTAATCTGACTTTTCCACCAGTTATTATGTCCTTTGCAAACTAAAATTTACTCTTGTTAACAGCTAATAATAATTATTACGTATGGTTTCTCAGTATTACACAGCAACAGATTTTGCTATAGCTGCGTGTTACCTCGCACTTCAAAGTCTTTTATCAAGATCAGTTAATGTTTCAGAGATATGCGTTTCAGCGAGTGCAAGGAATGAAAAAACAGAGTTTCTTTGACACTGCAAAACACAGCAACATAGTCTGTCTTCTGTTTTGTACCACCAGCTGTACCCGGCAATGCAGAAATAGCGTGTTGAACAACCACTTTTGACAACCGTCAGTTATCACTTCTCTGTTGCGACGATACTTCGAGCTGTAAACTATTGTTGAGGTTCAGTGAGTGTTTGAATTGTTAGAAAAATAGTTGGATACGCTACCGGTTGAGAAGTGATTATATTCCTTTAGGAGAGATACATCATACTAATCGCCATATGTAAGTTTCTTATGGAGACAATTTTAACGTCGGAGACGTTTACCGTCCATGATAAACGAGCAAGATGCCTGTCAAGACGACAGAGATGAATTGCTACGTTTATGAAGAATAATCACCGTTCCATACTTAATGATATTAGCGAATAATTTCTGCTGACCCTCACTGATAATATGCTTATACAATATCTAAACACATACAGATAGAGTGGTAGAGTGGTTTGCACAGAATGTCTTTTGCCGCCGAGGGGAGGGGGGGGGGGGGGGGTATGGAAACGACAGTGGTGGCAAGGATTCCGTTGGGGTGACGTCATTGTGACGTATACCCTACACCATTGACTTATGGACGAGACGCGTACAGGCTGTATCGAAGACGACAGAAAGCGTGTATCGACTTCTTCCGTGAACGTTCGACACGCTAAACTGCTATAGCCATTGTAGAAGACGCATTAAGGGAGCAAACAACACAGTGTCCAGGATATGTGTTTTCCGAAAAACGATAAATAAAGGGAGCTGGGTATTAATACAATTATTCATTGCAATAACCTTGTAAACACCACAGAAATGCGTACTTATTTGCCATTTACATGTTGCGTTTTTTTTAACGTAGACATCAATATTTTCTTTAAATTTCGTGCATAAAGAAGTCAAAATTTCTCTCATTCTAAGCAGTGCAATACATTGAACACTTTTCCCATTTGTTGTTACCATTTATATTATTCATTTTTACATGATGAATGTAGTTTGGGTATTTACCCCAATTCTAAAAAATGGTACACATTTTTACGAAATACACGTTCTGTGGTATTTACAAGTCTACTACAACGGATGCGTGTTAATATCCAGCTCCTTCTTATTTATGCTTTAATATAAAAGAAAACATACATTCCGCAAGATTGTGCTGTTTTTGGATGTCGGACATTTAAAAATATGCTAGTACACATACTCGCCCTATATAGTTTGCCCTCATCGAGTTTAACATGGACTTCTTACCATGTTGCAACTCGATAGCTTTTTAAGAAATAAAAAAAAAGAAACAGAAATTCTGACATCTGCGTATATTGTTCACGCGCCTGTTTGTGGGTCATAGTTACTGAACAGCTGAATAAAGGGATCGTTGTCTTTACTCAGTTGGTCAGTAACTATGACCCACAAACAGGCGCAATATAGGCAGATGTCAGCATTTCTGTTTTTTTTTCTTCTTTATTTTAAAAGACTTTATGCCCTGGTAGCCGCGTGTCCTGTATTTACTGTCCTTGCCACTTGTGGGGTGATATATCACACATTCATACACCGGCCGCCATAGTTTTGCATATTCCGTCGATGCCTGTATGAATATTAATTTGTGACCAATTTTCATAACTCCATCGTGCCTCGCCTTTTCTTAAGTATATTATCTAAAAATAAAATTTTCTTCTCCTCCTTCTGCATCTTTCGGAAGTAGTGAAACCTTGGGACTTACTTGTGTTCTTTGCCCTCCTTCTTTATTCTTCTTGTCAAGTGACTGGAGTAGCTAATGGTTCCTGCAACCCCCTTAAGCTTATTTTTAGTGATTTTTTTGATTTTTTGCTGACTCATATACTTCTTCCAGCAAAAACACTGCCCTGTCATTTTATGTTTTAACGTGACGGCATTGAGATTTCTCGAAGTATGCAGGTCCGTCCTCACGTGATTGTTGAGGCAGCCGCTCCTTGCGAACAACGGGATGAAACAGCACACAGGTTAAGACGAGAGTGCGTTTCTGCACCGTTACCATAATGTTTTGTGGGCTCTGCATCTAAATCTATTTCTACGTGACTACTTTGCAGTTCGCAGTTAAGTGCCTGGCAGAGAGTTCATCGAATCACCTTCAGACTATTTCTCAACCGTTCCACTCTCGAACAGCGAACGGCAAAAATAAAAACTTAAATCTTTCAGTGCGTGCTATGACTTTCCTTATTTTATTAGGATGATCATTTCTCCATATGTAGGTGGCGATAGTAAAATTATTGGGATTCCGAAGAGAAAGCTGGTGATTGAAACTTCGTGAAAACGTCTCGTCGCAACGAAACCGGCTGACCTTGTAATGACAGGTACCCCTACTTGCGTATCATATCGGTGACGCTCTCCCCCCTGTTTCGTGATACATAAATCGAGCTGCCCTTCTTTGAACTTCCCGATGTTTTCCGTCAATCCCATCTCACTCGATCCCCACACCACACAGCAGCACACCTCGGGGAGCGCCAGATACCACTTCTGTTTTACTCGATGGCTTTTCGTCAGTTACAAGCTAGTGTGACCTTTCTGACAGGGAATCACGCATCCTGTAGCACTGAAGCCGCTTGCGAGGAATTGTGTCATAAGCCTTCTGAAGATCTAGTAATATGGAATCAATCTGAGATCCCCTGTCAATGGCATTTATTTCTTCGTAAGAATAAAAAGCTAGTTGTATTTTATAAGAAAGATATTTTCTTAACCCTTTCTGACTGTGTGTCAGTAGATCTTTTTCTTGGAGATAATTCATAATGTTCAGACATAACATATATTCCAAAATACTACTGCTAATCGACGTCAGTGATATGGGTCAGTAACTCAGCGGGTTACTGTTATTACCTTTCTTGGGTACTGGTGTGACCTGTTGAACTTTCAAGGATCTTCCGTTGTGTGAGCAGTTGTATATGATTGCTAAGTGTGTAGCTGTTATATCAGCATACTCTGAAAGGAACCTAATTAGTATACAGCCTGGACCGAAAGACTTGCCTTGATTAAGTGTTTTAAATAGCTTCGCTACACCGAGGATACCTACTTCTAAGCTACACGTATTGACACTTGTTTTTGATTCATATCCTGGAATATGTACTTCGCCTTCTTCAAAACTCCGCTATAGTTGCACTATCATTCATAACATCACCACGACATTCGCGCAGCGAAGGTACTGTGTCTTGCCGTTGGTGTATTTCACACACTAACAAAATCTCTTTGGATTTTCTGACAGCTTTCGAGACAGAGTTTCATTCTAGCGAACATTAAATCATCTGACAATGAAGTTCGCACTAAGTTTAGAGCTTCGATAAAATGTAAACATGAACATTTTTAGGTATGTACCTCATGTATTTGCCAAAGAACATATCAGTATCTTTTTTTCTGGTACTCGAATGAAGCAGGCTAGTCATGAATCAAACTATTGTTGACAACGATACTTAAGAACTAAAATTATCGGCCCTCGTTTGTCAATAAGATATAAAAAGTAATGCTGACGTGCAGTGGGAGACGTTACAAGACGTGTTAATCGACCATATTCAGCACTGAAGCCTGATGTGTTTTGACGTCTTGCTCCTCCACTAAAATGTTAAACGTCATGTAGATGAAGAAGCAACTTCTACAACAGCATCACCTGAAAATTTCTGTCTATCCCCACGACAGCCCAGATTACAGACTAGTTGTCACATTTTTTATGAATCCGTAAAATAAATTTTCACGGCGATGAAACCGATAAAAATAGCCACATTATTTCTCATTGGCTTGGCGTTAATAGAATAGAAAACTGAGGGACCAGAGCCCACTGTACATGGCGAATGCAGTTGTCAGACGAATTAATTTATTACAAAAATGCTTGCAACTTCCTTTTCTGTAACTGGAACCATACTGTTGACACCTTTTGCAGAATTTTTTAGTCATTACTTGAGGTTTACCAACTTGGTATTGTGTATATGGTATTTTAGAGACACTGTTTCCTCTATTTTTTTCACATCTCCAACAATCCGATCTATTTTATTCAAATTAGGGCAGTTGTTCTCTCTAAGAAATTGTGTACCCAATATTTGCTTAACTGCGGTGATTATTAATAACGTAACTGAAATCACTTTTGTTCTTAGTATCTCATTTCAGTGGTGTCACCCAGTTAATAGAAACATTTGCTGTACCGTTATAGACTTAATTCCTAAGCTCCTGTTAATTACTGTGTCTATTATTATAATTATTGTTATATCGAATTTCGTGTGTGATCTCTGTCAAGGCACCGAGCAAAACACGTGACCATATTTGAGTGCAATTTACACTGCAATTTAAATAAATGAAGCGCATTTACGCGATTAAAACCGGTGCCGGTCGTTAGGAGATGTCAAGCGGCCCTTTGTCGCCGTCATAATCCCGATATGGCCAGAAAAACCATGTGGTGCGTTTTATAATTAAAGGGAGTTTAATCTCGCATAATAATTTTTTACCGACTGCTTTTAATGAACTACGGCTCGTTTGCCGTGACATTTAGACTGAAATTTTACAGTAAATTATGAAGCTCTTTTTTTCCATTGTGCTGCTTGTAAAAGCCGCTTCTCTGGAAGTTGCCGCCGTGAGGGGTGGTATGTCTGACTTCATCTCACGTTACCCGGCACTGGTTAGTGTCCGCAGGCTTATAGAGGTACTGCGATAGATGCTAAATAAATGTTCGTTGTTTTAGGTCACCAACGTTTTTGCAAAGTGACCAGAAGACTTCTAACGAAACACGTAAAACACAATCTGACCCATCATTTTTTTTCAGTTGTCGCATCACTTTTTTTCTCAATTTGTTAGCAAAGTAATTTCTTACTGTAGCTCACAATAATATCCGACGCTGATAACAAAGCTCTCCGAGCACGTCTTATCATTATTAGGAAGTGGATAAGTATTTAAAAGTAAGTTAAGAATAATAAGAATTAGAGTAACAAGCTGAGCATATTAGAAAGCCCTTCGGATTTCCACTGTTTATACTACATTTGGAGATCAGGCGCAATAAGCCTTAGTCATCTCTGACATATAATTGTTATTCATCTCCTACATATACTATCAGACCCGTTAACTAAACGACACCTGAGGCGCTATAAATTAAAACCACGTGATCGCATATCAAATCATGTAGAAGGAGCGATATTTCCGTGGATATGTTCCCAATTGTTAAATTCTTTCCCGCGCAATCATACAACTTGAAATGAAATGGCTCGCCAACAGCCATCTCCAGAACATGGCAAGAAGAAGTTCATTCATAAGCCGGGCAGTAAACCCATTAATGAAGAATTTTGTGTTCCCGTAAGTACAGCAACCTCTATACGGAGTGATTCAGCTGCCCCTATCGCTATCGTTTTAAGCAACCCGCAATGTGAAAGTTGGCCTTCATAAACCACGAGCGAGATTTTCACGTTCTCCCGGTCGCTACGCGTTAACTGTTGATCCTATAGAAAAAAAAAACGAGCAGGACTTTTTGTAGGAAATTTAATGGAGTTAAATTTTGTACTGAGATACGGTGTCGTTCGAGGCCACGGCTTTCGACTTATTTAAGAAAAACATAGAAAAATGACCTTCAGACGCACCCCCACTCCCACATTTGACCCTCAAAAGCCAAGGTTCCTAATACGTTGTTCATGGCACTCTCTCCTGCGACTGTAAAAAAATTTCCGATTTCCCGGACTATTCCCGATATTCGTCCTTTTTTCGTCTATTGTGCCACCAGCGTAGTCAGCTACTGGCTTAATGTTATTACTTTAAACGTGCCAGTGAGGCTAGAACGAAAAACGACTTTTGTAAACGTCACGCTCAAACGAATTACGTTCACAATTCGAAACAAACTTAGCCTTTCCAAGCACAATAGTGTCGCAGTAAGAATACTTGACGAATACAAAGATTTAATTGTTTATTTTATGCGGCTAAAATTTACAAAATTGATAGGTAGGGTAAAACTTGCACAAATGCCACTTTTATAATTTTTAAGTGCTCGGCTAAGCCAGTGGTGTAATAACGCCAGTCAATGAAGACCAAAAAGGATCGAATGTGAGAAATGATTCGCGCAGTCGCAAATGAGGGAGTGGCATGATCAACATATTAGAATTCCTGACCGGTGGGGGCTGAATGTGGAAGTGGGGTTGCGTTTGAAGGGGCTCTTTTGTACATTTTCCCCGAGTAACTGGAAAACTATGGCCACTTAGAAAACATATACCAGTACAATATTTAACAACAACCAATTTCCTACAAAAAGATCTTGCTTACTTTTTCTGTAGAACTAACATTTTGCACGTAGCTAGCGAGGGTGTGTGAAAATCTATCACATAGTTTATGAAAGCCAGCTGTCACTTTGCGGGTTGTATAGAACGACAGCGATACGGGCAGCTGAATCACGCCGTTTATAAACAGCTTTATATTTGCAGAGGCGCGTTTCCAGTTTTCACCCATCTTCAGCTGACATAAAACATTTCTGTCTTCATCGTCAAATCAGTACGAATATGCAATTCGAGAAACGTGTTGCCAAAATGAATTATTATTTTTTACATAGCAACTGCTACATTTAAAAATGCAGTCGACTAAAACGAGGTACTGTTGAACAGACAGGACGAGGTGCGATTAAGTGGCCAGGGCGAGAAAAGCGGCCATTGTACATTTTTTGTCGTGAACAGCACTTCTGCTTGCCGAGAATTGCTCAGAATAAATCTAATATACAACATCGTTGTTGTCAGTGACAGACAGAGGAACCTAGTTTCGTTATTTTTTTATAAAAAATTGTGTAGTATTGGCTCTTCTGATGTAAGATAAGTCACTTATTTTATTCTTGTTACTTCACTTAAACGTACAGTGTTACTTTTGAACAAAATCAAAAAAGTTTAAGCAACATCTTTTGGCTTACGAATGTAGCTCCTTGTAATTTATTTCGGTTTTGTAGTTTCATCTGTAAACCATTAACGCAGATATGGCGTATGATTGGGAAAAGCCCACGAGTGGTGAGCCAGCACTTCATTTTTAATCTGTTTGCCCCTGTAGGAGATAGTCACTTCCATACACCCCACTCAGTACTACAGACTGACATCTAAATCATGTCACATACAAAGTTGTCATCCGTTGTTCTACCTTTCTGTGACGACTTTGAATTAATTAGCTAGCATTATTTCAAACCGCCTGTAATGATACTTGAATTACGTAACCATTACGGCACCTCACCTCAACCTATCGATACCAACAATATTCTACTGTGTTTCTGTAAAATAGTTAACATATTTCTGTGACAACATTCAGTTTTGATTTCATTAATGTAGAAGTACTTCGATACATCGATATGTATATATTGCAATGATATTATTCTTATGTGTATTCTTTCTTTTGTCACTATGATCATTGACGTAATTGTAACTCTGATTTTTGGGGGCATAAGCGGTTATTAGAGAGTCAAGCTTTGGTCGTCATGTTAAAAAGACGCAAATTGTAGTCAGTTTATGAAATGTGAACTTTAACAGTGAGGAAGATATTTTCAAGTATGTTTTATATTGTGAAGTGATGTATAGGAACGAATTACGTGATATTCAAACAAAAGTTATAAAAAAGAAGTGTAACTCAAATTCGGAGTGCTGATTATTTTTTTAGATCATCATTGTCCCAACTTGCAAAAGTTTAATCTTCAAGAATGGTTTATAAAACACTATAAAACTTTTGAATATCGCAGAATAACGCCTAGGCTTCTTTGCATCTGAGCTTGGAATCATCACTACCTAGATTTTCGACGATTGAGCCACGAGTTCACAATGAGAGCAGCGTGGAGAACACGAAAAGATGAGTGTCTAGTTTATCCATTATTTCAAGAAACGACTTTATTTACTGTGCTCTAATGACACCTGCCACATAATATAACTTGTTTGTTGCCCGAAAATGCAATATTTAGCATCGTGAGCAACACTACAATCATAATCAATTTTTGACCTTTGTTGTGGTAGGGTTGTTAGACGCCTCTGTTCCGTTGTATTTGGCCTAATACAGAAACCGGACCGAAAATGTTCTGCTGCAGATGTATGGTGTTCCTGCTGATACTAGGTCATCAACATGCCTAGAAAATATGTCCAGAAATCAAACAAAAAATAGTGGGGCCCTGTAGCAATGGAAAACGCGATTGAAGCGATAAGAATGGTGAGATGGCATCTTTTACAACAGCAAAGCAATATCATGTTCTACTCAACAAGCCGAAAAGAAGAAGCCTGGTAAAAAATAATGATGCACTTGGTGGTATAAAGATTATGGAAACTCACGGATTGTGTTCAAGAAACAACACGAAAATAAAATCCCTGATTATGTTTTTAAAATGGAAAAGTGATTGTATGGATTTATAGTGAACGATCTACGGAGATTAACACGCCATTTGGCAGACTGAAACAAAATACTGCATGTTAAACAATCGGAGACGCCAGGCAATGACAGCACCGTAATATTACCTTCATGAAGTCTAGCTCAGTGGCCAGAGCACACAGCACCGTAATATTAGCTTTATGAAGCCTAGCGCAGTGGCTACAGGACACAGCATCGTAATATTAGCCTTATGAAGCCTAGCTCAGTAGCTAGAGGACAAGCTTTAAACTAGTCAATGTAGACAAGTTCTTTGTTATTTTTAAAACAGCGCAGTAAAAACCGTTTCCGCCTGTGAAACATATTTATAACGTGGATGGAACCGTTGACAGTTCAGTCCATGAACAATAACTTGTTTGCATTTAAAAGGAAGACGCCATGTTAGTGGTGTTACTTCAGTCGAAAGATTCTGATTATGTTGTTAGCGCCGGCCATTTTACTATGTTTGTTTGGAAAAATGGCCGCTACGTAAGAGTTCAGAAAATTACATAAAGGTTCTGTTCACATTACTTTTTTTTTTACTTGTACACTCAGGCTGATAACTTATAGCATGTAGATTCAAAATAAGTGTGCTGTAGGCTTCTGTTAATAGACATGATTTGGGGAAAATCCAATTTCTCTTACAGTGGCAACTTCACCCCATCCTCCCCTAAATGAATCATGCGAACTGAAATGCGTCTTTGCATAAATAGAGCTGTTCATGTACAAGGTGCAACGGGTATAAGTGTAGATATTTTTATATGTGGTACCTTAATACGTGCACAGATCAGTGTGTTGGCTGTTTTTTCTCTGCGTAATATAATTCCAACAAACACAAACTTTACGAACGGATGTTTTCTGCATGGCCTTACGTTGGCCACTGAGATAACGACGCCTGGCAGTATAGACAACCATTTTGCGTCCACACGTCCAAGCTTCTGCACCTGACGGTCTGTCCAGGGGAAATTGCGCATTAATGGCCTGATCTTGCTACATGTTCCTCGAGGTACTTATCAACGTAAAAGCATACGCCTTGTAATAGCTAAAATCATCAGTCTGAAAATTACGGAAATGCTGATGTAATGTTGTGAGTAAATCGCCCTTAGTCACAAACAGAAATTTCTGCACTTGTACCCGTTATGCTCTGTATAGTGGTTGGCTGCTATGTTTCTTTAAGTAATCAAATTCGCAACCACGGCGCACATTGGGGTGAACAAGTCCACCGAAAAATTCCAGAGGTTGTTCGCAGATATTTTCTGAGTATTTCGGTATCAGGATCAATGCCTGGTTGCAGAGTAATAGTGTAAGTGATTAATTTGATTTATGACCGTGCAAATACCCCTACAATAGTAAATGAGTCTGTAATAGGCAGCCATACAAACGTAGAACACAAAACACAGAATAGTGCATCAACCTCCAAATGAAACAGGTGCACTTTAACCACAGTGTGCCTGTCATATACAGTACGGTAGAGTACAGCATGTAACGAAAACAGAACTATTCCGTTTTTCAAAACGTCAACCGCCGTGAACCGATTTGCCGTAGACGCGCATATTAAAGCGCTTGTTAAGTCCAAACTGAAAAGTGCTGTGATGTGGTTGCCGTTGCGAGAACAGCGAAGCCTTGAGTTGTTGTGCCTCCCTTACATTACATTCAGTAGACGCCTATACGGCCAATCGTTAATCAGCAAAACGTATCCTTACTCTTATGTACACTGAAGATCCTCCCTAATATCGTGTAGAGCCCACGAGAGCACGCAGAAGTGGCGCAACACGACGTGGCATGCACTCGACTAATGTCTAAAGTAGTACTGAAGGAAACTGCCACCTTGAATCCTGCAGGGCTATCCATAAATCCGTAAGCTTACAAGGGGATGGAGATCTCTTCTGAACAGCACGTTGCAAGGCAGCCCAGATTTTTTCAGCAGCTCAGATTTTCTCAATAATGTTTATGTCTGCGGAGTTCGTGGCCAGCGGAAGTGTTTAGACTCAGAAGAGTGTTCCTGGAGCCAATCTGTAGCAATTCTGGACGTGTGGGTGTCTCATTGTCCTGCTGGAAATCCCCAAGTTCATCGGAATGCACAATGGACACGAATGGATGCACGTGATCAGACAGGATGCTTACGTACGTGTCACCTGTCACAGCCATATCTAGACGTATCAGGGGTGCCATATCATTCCAATTGCACACTCCCCACTTCATTATAGAGCCTCCACCAGCTTGAACAATCCCCTCCTGACATCCTGAATCCATGAGATTGTACCCATACCCGCACACGTCCATCAGCTCGATACAGTATGAAACGAGACGCATCCGACCGGGCAACATGCTTCCAGCTATCAACAGTGCAATATCGCCGTTCACTTATCCAGGCGAGGTGTAAAGCTTTGTGTCGTGCAGTCATCAAGGGTACAAGAGAGGCATTCGGTTCCAAAAGCCTATATCGGTAATGTTTCGTTGAATAGTTCGCACTCTGACACTTGTTGATGGCCAAGCACTGAAACCTACAGCAATTTGCGGAAATGCTGAACTTCTGTCTCGTTGAAAGATTCTCTTCACTAGTCGTTGGTCCCGTTCTTGCAGGATCTCTTTCCTGCAGTAGCGATGTCAGAGTTTTGATGTTTCACCGGATTCTTGATAATCATGGTCCACACGTGAAATGAAATGGTCGTACGGGAAAATCCCCCTTCGTCGCTGCCTCGGAGATGCTGTGCCCCATAGCTCGTGCGCCGATTGTAATACCAAGTTCAAACTCCCTTAAATCTTGAAAAGCTGCCATTGTAGCAGCAGTAACCGATCTAACAACCGTGCCAGACACTTGTTGTCTTATTTAGGCGTTGCCAACCGCAGCGCCGCGTTTTGCCTGTTTACATATCTCTGTATTTAAATACGCATGCCTATGACAGGTTTCTTTGGCGTTTCAGTGCATTACTGTTGACGTACAACTAACACTGCCAGAAAAAGCAAATATGAGACGGAACCAACAGCAACCGCCGTGACTTAATGTGACAGGTCTGTTTACATAAAACAAACTCAGCCCACACTGTCGATATTTGCACTGCTGTGCAGATATTTTCCGTTCGGTATAGATACAGAGATAGATGTGAGCAAGAAATCAAACGAAATGCAATTACCGCGCAACGAGCCACCGGAGACCACGCATCCCTTCTATAAAATATAAGCAAACTGTTATTCAATGAATTTACAGAACGTACTACATGTCGCATTTGAAAAACCATCACGTTATTTACTTATTACTCGCCTGAAACTACGGACTGGAAATCTTGGTTCCTAGGGAAAAATCTTGGACTACATATTGACTGGATATCCGCCGCGGACGTCTTACAAGTATAGAGTTCCCGCATTTACCAGAAGATGAAACTGGAAACAACGGTAAAGACTTTCAGGGATGACCGACGTTGTGATTGTGTTCAAATGTGTGTGAATTCCTAAGGGACCAGACTGCTGAGGTCATTGGTCGTTAGACTTACACAGTCGCGTCCAGCCATCCTGATTAAGGTTTTCCGTGATTTCCCTAAATCCCTCCAGGCAAATGCCGGAATGGTTCCTTGGAAAGGGCACGGCCGACTTCCTTCCCTAATCCGATGAGACCGATGACCTCGCTGTCTGGTCTCCTTCCCCAAACAACCCCCCCCCCCCCCCCAACTTACACAGTACTTAAGCTAACTTAAACTAGCTTATGCTAAGAACACCACACACATTCATGCCCGAGGGAGTGACATGACGCCTCTAACCGCGCGGCCACTCTGCACGACCGTTTCATTGTGACCCGAATCGTTTTGCAGCCATATAATATGTGTCACGTGTATAATAGAGTATTTTACACGAAAGCATTCGTTCCAATTATAAGAGCTTATTTCAGTCTTCGCATTTTAGTTTAATTATTCTTTCAAAAATCAACAACGTACGCACAGATTATTCTCAGACCAGATTGTCGCGATCCGGATAATCGATAGCATTCTGATCTCAAGAAATATCCTTACACAGGCTCCGAAATTTTTCCGGTGAATCAGAGTTTATCTAGGATCTGTCGAAGCCTAGGCTGAACCTGTAATGCATACAGTTTTGTGATAACTAATCCACAAAAATATTTTACAGCAGTTTTCGAAGCAGCATCTAAGGTTTTTTTTCTAACTGTATAAAATTTTTCTATAAATTGTATGATTTAATGAATTGATGAATTTAAAAAACAACGTCTCAGGTGCTCACACTGAACAAATTGTGTAAGCATTGGTTAATAATAACATCAACATTATCCTTTTCTGCTCACGTCCCTTACCTAATCCATTACATATGGAAACATTTCCATACGTGTTTCTTACATTCACAGCGCCAGATGTGCAACTGATGCCCAAAATTGGAACTAATTTTTTTCTCCAGCGCAAACCGGTTCAGCATTACCGCATTAACATATCTACCAAGTTTCGCTGCCATATGATAATTACTCCTCACACTGGGTCTCCGTGAGTAGCTGCTCTTTATATATATCCAGCCAGTACCATCCTTCCGCATTATGACCGTCCCAGTATCAGGTGAGAACAGCACCGTGTTATTACAGATGGTTTCAATCAACACCACCCTGACGAACCAATCATTAATCACAGTGCGACGGTGAAACTTATCGCAGAATTCCGAGACACTGGCCCTGTCACAAACAAACCGTAGTAGCTGGACAATCGTAAACCGCTACTAAAGAAACAAAATCAACCAGGGCGCAGTACTCGGAACATCTCGCATGAAACAAGGGTCAGCCGTACATCAGTAATGAGGGAACGGGTTGTCAATGCTTGGTGCTCGCACTCCGGCACAAGCGTTGGTTAAAGGCCTTCAGGAATGGGTGATGAGAGTAACAACGACCTTATAACGTGCTGGCCAACACATCGAGTACAACCTGTGGCCTTTATGTACCGCCAGCGTATGCTTCGTTCTGCGCAATATCAGTTATAACTTGACAATGCTGTGCTCAAATGAAAGACGCCGTATTTTCCCCTGTATTTCTCTATTGGTCTGATGTGTCACATGACCCATTCCCATTACAAAATTGCGAGTTTCATCCCATATGACTGTTTCCAAAACGACAGGCTTGCTCGTAACATAACTTGGATCTCTTGTACAAGGATATTCAACGTCAAGGTATTACAACTTAAAAAACTGAAAAGTGACAGTTAATGAATAGAGATGTTTACATATTTACAGTTCTGGTTTGAGAAGGATAGAACAGATACACGGTTCTGGTCTTGTAGTACGAACTATACCACTATTTGCATGAGGTAATTTAGGGAAGCCACTGAAAACCTACCTCAGGCTGGCTGGATGAAAACTGGAGCCTCCGACATACAGAACACAAGGCAAGTCTTTTTAAAACAGCGCTACCGCATTCGGTGTACCCCTAATGTACAATACTGTTTTATAAAGGAAGTTAATAATGGAAAGGCTAGTGCCAGTGAATGCACACAGCTAGCGGCCTTGCGGCAGTGGTAACACTGATTCTCATCAGATCACCAAAGCTAAGCGTTGTCGGGCTATACTTGAATGGGTGATGGTCCTGGTCTGCCAAGCACTGTTGGAAAGCGGGATGCACTCATCCCATATGAGGCTAATTAAGGACTTGACTGAGAAGTAGCGGCTCCGATCGCGAAAGCTGACAACAGCCGGTTCGGACAGAGTCACAGCACACATTACACAAATCATTTCATTATAAAACACTACGCATGCTGTCGGAAGGGTGCTCCCACATATAGTGAACACGCTGTTTCTGGAATTCGGGAAGGTACGACGGCAGAGAGTTGAATTCGCGCGGCGGATTAACGAGGATGGGTGGTGTGCAGGCCAGCCTGTATGTGGTTTTTAGGCGGTTTCCCACATCCAACTTGATCAGTATCGAGCTGGTACCCAGTGACACTCATCAGCAACACAATTCGCAAACACTTCGAAAACTCCACACGCTTTCACATAGGACAACGCTAGAGGCAGACAGATAGAGTACACAAACTTTTTCCGAGCGTGCTCGGAAGGTGTGAGGGGGGGGGGGGGGGATTCACCCTCTACCACTAACAATTCGAAATGCAGCTTAGTATGTTAACCCTATAAAGATATTTTTTTTTATCTTTCCAGTCTCCAAAGCAAAGACTGGACCGGGCTGTTCAAGATCCGGCCCTTTTAAAGAGTTGTGACAATGAGACAAAATGTTACTGGGGCAGATGAGGGATCCCAACTGGAAATAATCGGAAGTGGTTTATCAGTTCTAACAAGGCAAATCTCCTCAAATAGTAGCTCGGAACCGGAGAATTGGAACCAAATTAATTTGTTTCTGGGACATTGTCCTTTGCTGAGGACGTTGTATCTGCCAGCAGCTAAAATGTCTTTCATGAGAGTGGTGTATACATGCTGTATGTATGTCTATGTGTTACTGAGCTGAATGAAACGTTGTTGCAATGTGTGAAAACATTGAGACGAAGGAGGTATGTAGCAAGGCGAGAAATGTCATGGGTCGCCTCCTAATATCGTCTCGGACCTACTACCCAGCGTAGTGTAAAATCTTCATGTGGCATAGACTGCTGCCTCTATATCCGTCCACAGTTGCGAAAGTGTTACAGGATTTTGTGGGCGAACTGACCTCTTGATTACGTCTCATAAATGTTCGATGGGTTCGTATCTGGCTATGTGGGTGACCAATCATACGCCCGAATTGTCCAGAATTTTCCTCAAACAAGTCGCGAACAACTGAGGCCCGGTAACATGATGCATCATCCATAGAAATTCCATCGTTCTTTGGAAACATGAAGTCCATGAATGCTTCGCAAGTAGCCGAAAATAGCCATTTCCAGTCAATGACCGGGTCGACTGGACCAGCGGACCCAGTCTCTTTTTTGTAAACACAGCCTACACCATTATGGTGCCACCACCAGCTTACACAGTGCCTTGTTGACGTCTGGGGTCCATGGTATCGTGGGGTCTGCGCCCCACTGGCACACTATCATCAGCTCTTACCAATCGACCAGGCCACGGTTTCCCAGTCGTCTACAGTCCAACCGACGTGGTCACGAGTCCAGTTGCGGCGCTGCAGGCGATGTCGTGGTGTTACCAAAGGCACTCGCGACACGTCTGTTGCCCATCAACGCCAAATTTCAGCTCACTCTCCTAACGGATACGTTTGTCATACGCCCCACGTTGATTTCTGCGGTTATCTCAAAAAATGGTTCAAATGCCTCTGAGCACTATGGAACATCTGAGGTCATCAGTACCCTAGAACTCAGAACCACTTAAACCTAACTAACCTAAGGACATCACACACATCCATGCCCGAGGCAGGATTCGAACCTGCGACCGTAGTAGTCGCGCGGTTCCAGACTGAAGCGCCTAGAACCGCTCGGCCACGCAGACCGGCAGGTTATTTCAAGCAGTATTTCTTGTCTGTTCGCACTGACAACTCTATCACCTCAAACGTCACTAGTCTCGATTGTTAACTGAGGGCTGTCGGCCACCGCGTTGTCCGTCGGGAAAAAGAACGCCTAAAATTTGGTGTTTTCAACACGCTCTTGACACTGTGGATCTCGGAATATTGAATTCCCTAACGATGTCGGAAATGGAATGTTCGATGCGTCTAGCTCCAATTACCATTCCGCGTTCAAAGTCGTGCAGCGATAATCATTTCGGAAAACTTTTCAACGGCACATCTTAGTAGAACTGACATTTCCGCCATTGCACTTCTTTTTTTATACCTTGTGTATGGTATACTCCCGCCTTCTGTATATGTGCATATCGCTGCCCCACGACTTTTGTCACCTGAGGTAGGCCCACAACGCAAAGCGAGATGTGGTGTTTCAACGCCATTTTTATGAATTACTCGATTATGCCCTTAGTCCGCCGTAGTTTGCACGGCAGAGTTTAAAGTTGGGGGTAATAACACACCTGGAGACAGACCAACTTGGCCAGCAGGGAACTCGGCGTACATCTACGGTCATTAGCATGCAATCCTGCGTAATAAACTGGGGGCCAGCCCCTTTAATGGGTTGGACGCTGGGAAGTGCTGGCCGGCTGAGGCTTTATGATTCCATTAAAGCAATCTCCCAGCGGCCCCTGCAGACTTGCGTGCGCTCCTGCTCTCCGGTGCGGTCCCCGAAGCCTCAGCTGGTGAAATAGGGCCACGCACGACCGTGCATGCGCGCTTCAGCCCCACAGGGACAGCTGTGACGCGGCGCTGTGGTCGACACTGGCGCGCCACTTGGTCGACTCTGGAACCTCGGCGTGCAGGATGCGTCTGTATCAACCAGTGGGGAAAAAGTAAAAATCTCTGTGTCTCGGCGACCTGCGCTCTCCGTCTACTGCGAATAATTCGATTGATGTGTACCGAGGACTCCTTTCTTTTCTTCCGAAGTCGGCTTAACATAACAAGTAACTGTGCTAAATAAACTGCTTATGCTGTAATTTTTGCCTACAAAAGAAAGCTATACACAGATAATACCTGTCGCGTTAAAGCTGGGAAGTTACTGTCGCAGAAACTGAGACAAGGATGGTGTTTAGAGCCTACACCTTTTAAAATAATTTTGAACGACGTGCTGAAAAATTGGAAAAGGAAGTCCAAAAACATATGGTTTATAACAGGTGACGACAACCTGTTCTCCATAAATTTCACCGATGACCAGATCATCTTCGCTTAGGGAGAAAGCTTAAAGAAGAAAAAAGACTTTTATCCATTATGGGTGAGGATCACTGCGACTACGATGAATAAAGATTTCTTGAAATTATTGAAACCAGTCGCCTTTTGTTTCGTTCTTGAATTTCTATTATCGCATTACCGGTTTCGAACCGCCTAGCGATCCTTCTTCAGGTGGTACATATTTTTTGGTTCTCTGCAGCAGTGTGGCAAGATGTATATACGAAACATGCAAGTATTGAATGTGGCGAGAATTATTCACATTATGAGAGACATTTTGTTGCGTTACTTACAGTTATTAGTATCCGTTGGTTGGTTGTTAGTGCACACACTACTCTGGAAAACATATTGAATGTTTTCCAGTGATGGCAATTCCTTTGAAAACTTAAAGCATTTGAAGGAACCATTAAGCTTAAAGAAGTATATGAACAGTGGGCCATGAAAATTAGCTTTACAAAGATTGAATAGTTGGTTGTCGGAGTTATGGATGATGGAGCTATAGTAAAGTGTAGCCGTTCATAAAAATGGACCAACGAGGGGATATAGCACAGAATAGAAAAGTGGAAGGAAGCAATTAAGCAGTTACATTCAATTATTTGGAATAAAATGACATCAAAAAATTTGAAAAGGAGGATATGGGAAATGAAAATTGAGAGCATTGCTCTATACGGTGCTGAACTGTGGGAAGACTCCAGGGTCAATGAGAATACATTAAATCCAACTGAAATGGAGTTTTGGAGACGAAGTTTTGAAGTAACACGAAGAGAAAAAATAAGAAATGAAGTGTAACGAGTACAGATTGTAGTTACAAAAGATATTGTAGACCGAACTGGAGAGAAACGTCTAATATGGAATGTACATCTTAGAAGAATCTTAGAAGGAAATAGAGCCCTCTAAAATATTGCCCTGGAGACTTCCACGACACACAGAAAGAGACCCCGGCCACATTGGAACGATGGAGTGAGACGTGCGAGGCAGGACAGTGTCATGGAAGAGAAGGACTGGCAGGATGGACGGAAAAGGAAACTTCGATGCGACAAAAGCCGCATGGTGTGGAAAACTCGAAAAAGAAGAAGAAGAAAGATCATTAACACTGCATGTATGTGTATGCTTCTACACTAAAATATTACGTCAGGCTTAATTTGGATTTCCAGAGCCACAACGAAATGTATATAAAAACTTCGCAAGTCACTGTACAGTGCAGAGGAAATCTATGTGGTGTTAAATTATCAGTTTTTTTCATTGTTTCATTCTCATACTGAGCGATGGAAAATTACTTTCTATATGCCTCTGTAGGCGCCCCAGTCTCTCTCATATTTTCTCATGATCCATATGCGAGATATACACCGTTATTCCATAAACTTTCGAGACTAGATTCATAAACAAAAGAGAAAACTTAAGATGGTGGTTTTAATCCTTCAGAAGTTCCACACGGTTTCCCCTCAGTAGAGTGCAACGCACAGAAAGTTCGTATATGCATTTTAAACTATCAGCAAAGACCTCCTTTGGGATGTCGATCAACTCGCGCGTCTCATCGGCTTTTTCTTCGGTCTCAGCAAACCACCAGAGACCCATTCTGCACTTTGTGGTTTTGTGGTAAGTCAGTTCGGTCAGAGAGATAACTGCCCTCTGTAATAAAGAAACTGAGTGAATGGGTCAACGATGAACTTGTACAAGCGCCATGGGACGTCCGCCCTGAACAAGTACAACGACCAATAACGAACAAAATGCGATTAAAAAAAAAGAAAGAAAGAAAAGAAAAGTGAGCAGGATATCCTGGGTTCGAGTCCCGCTCCGGTACACATTTTTACTTGTGGCCGCCTATTGTGGATAAAGTCCCGATGCAGCTGATGTCATCAGTTCCTTCACTTCCTTTTTATTTCTCCTCCCTCCAGCTTCAGTTTACATGATATGTTTACTTCATTGCTCCATTCCGATTTGTGATCCAGGAAAGTTGATACACTACAGCCCCACGTCCACTACTTAACAGTGACTGTTCACAATGACGGGTCGAATGCACGTCTGTTGCTCACAGTTGTCAGTTCGAGTTGCCACCGTAGTTATTGGGCTGACATCGCTTGTGCGCCAGGAATAAAATCAGTGTCGGTACTTTTTCTACAGTCGGTGTACGTTGATGCTGACACACTTGTCCCACAGTCATCTTCCAATACAGATGCTTTAAATTTACCCAGCAGGATTTCACGACAAGTGCATCGTCTTTCTTTGAAGGATTCTCACTTAAGTTCCTAGTGCATCTCTGTTAAACTTTGGTGAGATTTACGCTGGCCCGTTAGTACCTCAGGAGCGAGTCTCTGAATTTTTCGATGCCTGTTGTCATGCCTTCTTTATAAGAACATAATACACTATGACAGTACTTTAGGAAAGGTCGCACTATATCTCATGTATAATTTCCTGTAAGTATGTACTGCACTTTCCCAGAATATTGCTCCAACAAATCTTTTCTATGTGCTTTCATGTACACTGGTATCACATCACCGTTCCACTTCATGTCTTTTCTTAATACCAACCTCAGATACTTGAATGATGCACTTCATCTGTTCACCGTTCTCTGTTTATTGTTTAAATGATTTAATACCGCCTGCGAGTGTCATTGTTTCTTTATTTGTCACATGCTTGCACAAATTCAGTCCTAGACCATTATCAAGTGTCTTGGAAACAACGATATTCCGTTTAAGGACACGGTGATTGATCTATTATAAAGTTTTGTGTCAAAAATAAACAAAACTTTATATCAAGCATATCAAGTTATTGATTGCACATTATATCATGCAAGTCTTTGCACCTATGTTTATGTATTTAAATAGTGGCCCCGTCTTTTAAATTTAAAAATTACGTCTGCAGGCAGCTGAAATCATTTAAACAAGTCATCGCAACTCCGGAACCAGTGTCAATGAAGATAACGGTTCTCTCTATATTCATTATCTCACATTTAATGATCTTTCCTTTGGGGGAACCAAGGTCACGTAGAAATTTTTGAAAGAAAGTTCTGCCATTTGACTGTTAATTGTCCATTTATTTTACACAGTCTTGATTTAGGCTCTTGAAGCCATTCTCAAGTGAATGTTGAAAATGTTAATCACGATTATCTGAAGTAAATGCATAATTAACAGTCAAATGGCGGAAATTTCTTTCAAAAAAAAAAAATTACATTTATCCACTTTTAAGTTGAGCTGCCATTCATTGCACCAAGTGGAAATGTAATCCAAGTCTTTTTGCAATTCCTTTGATTGTCGAGGGTACTTTCTTCTACACTGCTGTATCGTCAACGAACAATATAATAGTGCTATTGATCCGGTCTGACAAATCGTTTATATACACTGAAAACATTAGAACCGTCTCGCGCGTCCTTGTAGCATACCCGATATTACTTTAGTTTCTGTGGAACGTTCGCTGTCTGTACAACGTACTGGGTTCTGTTGGTCAAATATTCCTCCAGCAAGTCATATATTTGCGAAGGTACTCCGTATGGAAGATCTGTCCTCGGAATATATTATTTTTCAGTTCAAGAATCAGACGGTAGAAGTTTAAATGAGACAATAAGAGCAACTGGCATTTTTATGACTTGTCAAAAGAATTTGATTGTGTAGTTCACTAAATTCTCATAGGGAAGATCAAATAATACGGCCTCAGACAGCTTTCTGTTAATTGGCTTTTGTCATATGTGGCTAAAAAGATGCAGAGATTTCCATTAAGGAACTCAGGAAATGAACAAGCCTCAAGAAGTTTAGACAATGAAACAGCATCTTCAGAATGGGAGGAAAAAACTCTACAGAAGTAAAGAAATATTCAAAAAATGGCTCTGACAACTTAGAACTACATCACACACATCCATGCCCGAGGCAGGATTAGAACCTGCGACCGTAGCGGTCGCGCGGTTCCAGACTGAAGCGCCTAGAACCGCTGAGCCACAACAGCCGGCAAAATATTCAAATGTGTGTGAATTCCTAAGGGATAAAACTGCTGAGGTCATCGGTCCCTAGACTTAAACTAACTTAAACCAACTTATGTTAAGAACAACACACATAGCCATGCCCGAGGGAGGACCCGAACCTCCGGCGGGAGGGGCCGCGTAGTCCGTGACATGGCGCCTCAAACCACGCGGCCACTCAACGCGCCTACAGACCTAAAAATAAGTTGATTTATATACATAGTAACAGTCGAAAATTACGGTGTATTTACGTATAGTACTTACTGGTTGAGGTAATTGACATTCTGGATAATTAAATATACGTACGAGGCAATATTTAGTTGTATATCGTCGTGAGTAGTCAGCGTAGTCAGAATATTTTGTCCCAACCGGCTTAATGTATCTTGTAGGTATAATCGGACTAAACAAATTCAGTAAGGTAAACAGCAGACAGTTTCGTAGCCCCTACCGACTCGTGTTCGTAAAATCCAGACACGTAACAAATGTTTTCCAGAGTTGCGTGTCCTTTTCGTAGAGTTACAAATACTTTTTTAGCGCCAGAAATTCAAATTTGGTCATGATTAATCAGATGCAAATGCCAATGTTTAGCCGGCGTAATTTATAGCAAAAGGAAAAAAAAGTCTCCTCAAATAATAATCGAAATGTTCCAGTGGGAACGATATTTTGTGTTCGCAGTGATAGGCGCACTTAACCGATTTTTAGCAGGGTAGTATTTACGTTTCCACATCAGTCACTGCTTGTGAAAACGGCATCTCGTAACCAAGTAAACGAGCGGAAAAGCTCTGACGAGGTATCCCTGCAAACAAGTGGTATTTGCCGAAATAAATTATCGAAACTGTTTGCAGAACTGACCGCAATGTTTGTCTGCAGAGCTGCTCCTCGAGGGAATAGCCACTGTGCAGCGCCCTTTTATTTGATCGAGCTGGCGCGATCGGCTCATTGAGTTACACTTTTCGGTGGGCGCGTCCACACTATCGAGCATCCCTTTGAACTCGGTGTGTGCGCACACTTGTATGATGAAACGTGTGTTTAATAAAGTCCCAATTATAGCAGTATATGTACCACGCATCAGGTTATCAGCTTGTTCGCTTCCAGAGAGCGATACAAGGTGTTTCCAAAAATACCGGACGAGCTTTCAGGCGTTTTGCTGACTGAAAAATATTGATTAATTTTGACTTTCTTTTGACTCAGTTGCAGATGTTCCTGGTCTCCTACATCTTTCGTAAAGAGTGTCACTGATAACTGATAGTTGCAGACTCTAGTACGACGTTGGAGGTGTTCCTTTTCCATTTGTAGCTTGAACGCTATTCATGAAGACAAAATATTTTTAATGATGGAGTTATTAATTTGCAATATTTTGATGAACACACTTTCGAAGAGGAGATAGTTCAACTCCCCGTCCAGCCATGAATATTTCAGTTTCGGTTATTTCCCTTGTGACTCCTTTAGTATGGGCAGCACTGATTTCCTTTCCTGTCCTTCTGCCCAACCGTGCTTTTCTGCTAATGGCATGGACTCAACAAGTCATTGGAAGTCCCCTGCAGCAATACTGAGACATGTTTTCAACGATCTCGCTGATTCGAGACATGCCGCCTCGGGATAGTAGGTCCACAACTGTACTGAGGTAATTTGATTTTTTTTTTAATTTTTGTCCGTCCCAGTTGCATGAATATAGAATTTTTGTTGTAGTGGTTGCCGGTTTCGGCCTGTTACGCCTATTCTCAAACCACAAACCTTGTTGTAACCTTAACTAGTCATACATTATGGTGCCACAGGCAGAATAGCTTCTGTAGAGAAAGTTGAACTGTGGGCAGTAAGTACCCTCACTGATAAACTAGCCCATGTGTGTGCTGTTGCACCTGAACGATACAACAGGTGCAACAGTAGAGACGTAGATTAACTAATTAATAAGAGTACCTGTTGCCCACAGCTCGACTTCGTCTACAGAAGTCATTCGTGTCTTTGGCACCCTATTATTTGATAAGTTACGGTTAACAACAATGTGTGTGGTTTGAGAATGGGTGTGTCAACCCGAAACTGGTAACCGCTGCAAAAAAAAATTGTATATTTACGCAACTGAGACGAACAAAATAAAGAAATTATCAAATTTCTAATCATCTCATCGTTCAGTTGGTAGATATTACATCAGAAAATGCGTCCGACATTTCTGGGAACACTTTGTGTTGCTCTGGGGCTGCGATCAACATGATAAACAGCTGTATGCTAAATAATTGGGATTTTATAAATAAGCATATCATTATAAAAGTGCGCAAACACAATGACATCAAAGGGGTCCAAAGTCACATATTTGGTGCTCCGAGTACCTAAGCTTTTGCAGCTCCAAGAAATTAACGTTCCAAATACAGGAAAATTAAACAAATACTATCAAATAATGGTAAGTAGTATGATTACATCAAGGATGCCTGCCTTTTTTTGTTTTCACTGAAGAGCATTGGACGAGAATGAAGTTAATATCACGTACTACCAAAGGTAATACAGGGTTATTCACATGTACCTCGCCGGCCGCGGTGGTCTCGCGGTTCTAGGCGCGCAGTCCGGAACCGTGCGACTGCTACGGTCGCAGGTTCGAATCCTGCCTCGGGCATGGATGTGTGTGATGCCCTTAGGTTAGTTAGGTTTAAGTAGTTCTAAGTTCTAGGGGACTAATGACCACAGCAGTTGATTCCCATAGTGCTCAGAGCCATTTGAACCATTTTTTGAACATGTACCTCAGGCGTTCCAGAAGGAAACTGTGTAATAACTATAAGAAATACAGAAAATGACACGTAACTGTGGATAGATCATCTCTTCCAATTCTCTCAACTGAATTTACAGCTGCCCACTATATGTACCGTTTCTGACGCAGCAAACATCAATACGAGAGAGGTAGCACGTGCATGCAGTTCACTAAAGTCACTGCTGTTGCAGTGCGCTTTGGAAAATTGCTCATTGGGTCGCCTATCTACAGGTTGGTTCGAATGGCTCTGAGTACCATGGGACTTAACTTCTAGGGTCATCAGTTCCCTAGAACTTAGAACTACATAAACCTAAAGACATCACAGATATCCATGGCCGAGGCAGGATTCGAATCTGCGACCGTAGCAGTCGCGCTGTGCCAGACTGTAGCTCCTAGAACCGCTCGGCCATCCCGGCCGGCATTCTACAGGCGCGGACTAGTACGATACGACAGTACACAGCGGATATCTTGTTGACATGTTGCGCTACATCTGACCACTAGTGAAGCTATATCAAAGTGTGTATTGTGAATCGAATTTAAGAGATAAGCTCTATTCACTGATACGAGGGTTGTCCAGAAAGTAAGTTCCGACCGGTCGCGAAATGGAAAATACTGGGAAAATCCGGTAGAGATTTGCACAGATGTGTTGGGCAGTGTCTCTAGTATGCCCGTTGACTGCGTCGCGCCGTTCCTTTCAGTTTTGAGTGAACAGTGAGCACGTAATGATGCGTAGGGAATAGCGTCTCCCACCAAGTATGAGGGCCGGGACATGCAGCCCATATAACACAACTATCGAGCAGTTCCTTCTCCATGCCAATTCTCGACCGCAAGCTGCAGGGTCAATGAAGACGCTCCTGCAGCCTTTCCGATGAGAACTGTTTGATCACCCACAATACAGTCCGTAATTGGCTCCCCCTGAGTCTCATCTCTGCTCACAGGAGCTGCTGGCTATGAAGACAAAAGTTTTCACCAGACAACGAGCTGCAGATGTATCAGCTGCTTTCTATAACGAGGATATTGGAAAGTTGATACAACGCTGCGACAGCACTCAAACCTAGTGCGGTGACTATGTAGAGAAGTAGGTGGAAGGTGTCCCTAACGGTTGAGAATAAAATGTTTCTGGTTTTCACTGTGGTTTCCATTTCGCGACCGATCGGTACTTACTTTCTGGACAACCCTCGTATTTGTCATTTTTCTGTATGTTTTGTAGTTTCCGTGCACTTTAATACCGAATCGAAAAAGAAACTAGTTCCAATTTCGGTCACCAGGTGCAAATCCTGGGCTGAAAATACAAGAAAAACGTACAGAAATGTTTGCACATGTAGTGGATTATGAACAGAACATAGCATAAATGGTCAAACATGTGAGAAAGGTATAATGTTGAATTTATTATTGACAGACAGTTTTACAATTTGTTCAGTATGATCACCGGACATGTTGACGAGATGCTGCATCTGTAAAACGACAAGATCAACGGTAGTTGCTCGCAGCAGTTCCGGTGGAATCTGAGCAACGTGTTCCTGTTGGCGGACCTTCAGATCAGGTGGAGACCGAACGTCTTCCTGGTAAATGTGTTCTTTCAGATATCCCCTAAGGCAAAAGTGAAATAGATTCAGATCTGGTGATCTTGCAATCCAGGCATCTGGAAAACCTCTGAAGATAATATCGTCGTGGAAGCTTGCATTAAGCAAATCTTTCACTTGGCGAGCGACATGAAATGTTCCCCATCTTGCATGAGAACAGTCGTTTCCACACAGTTGAGCTCTTCGAATGCAGGAATCACATGCTGTAAAAGGAAGTCTTAATGAAGTGAAACGTCACGATACATCTGACAGGCCCTCTGGGTGTATTCTGTTCAAAGAAAAACGGACCTAGAATAAAGGAGCTCGTGAATCCGCACCACACAGTCGGATACGGCAAGTGCAATGGATCTTCGTGCACAACACGCGATTTAACAGTACCTGAAATTCTGCACTTCTGTATATTCGCTGTACGGTGTAGTGTGAAATGTGCCTCGTTACTTCAAAGAATATTGCTCGGCCACTTATCATCAACTTCGATCCGTGTCAGAAAGTGAAGAACAAATTCCGAACGTTACTGTGGATCATGAGGTTTCAGTTGCTGCACAGTCTGGATCTCGTAGGGTACCAGTGTAACATTGACCGCTAAACTTCATTGTACTGTTGACCCTGGGATGGGCAATTCTCTTGTCGCTGCACGATCACTATCACCGCCCAGGGAACGTGCTGAATAGTCAGTTACAGCAACAGGAAACTCGACAATAACTTCCACCGGGATAGCCCGCTTTCCTTTCGCAGGTGTCACACCAAGCTCACTCGTGTTTTCAAATTTCATTATCATCATTTTTAAACCAATTAATGACATCAGATCTCTCCTCATACCTTTCAATCGGCGATACTCTGTCAGTGCTGCACAGTAACTGCTGCTGTACACGTAAAACTGTTTCACTAACAGCTTACGGCCTCTTTTACTCTATAGCAATAATGTTTTGGCTATTCAGATGATACAGTGGATATAATGCTGTTATATAGCGTACTTCGCCAGATTTGCACCAGCTGGCCACAGTTGGAACTAATGTTTTTCCAACGTTAATCGATTTGTCATTAACACTTTAGCATCTCTACCAAGTTTCGCTCCCCATACTATAATTACAGACCACACTGGACCCCAGGCAGTAGATGCACTTTTATTATATCCAAACGATTCTTATGAACAACAGAAGAACGTTCACGAAGGATTCATTCAGTACAGAACGAAACTTATAACTGTAATTCAGGAACACAAATTTGCCGAGAACACTATCCGACAAAATTCAAGATGGGCAGAACAACATTAAAAGAAACACGGCGAACGAATGGAAACGAAAAGAAGAATAAAAGTGCTAAATAAGTTGAAACGCGATGCTAATTGGGCACAAGGAATAATAAAAAAAAATAGCTTCGATACTACTGGATATGCTACTAACTTCTACAACATTCTAAGACAGTTCTTGAAGTTTCCAAACACTCTGCGTTATTCCAGTGTTGTAGAACTATGTTAGTACAACAGCAACTGATTGAGACAACAGGTTCCCTGTCTCTTTCTAAGCATATACCAACCGTTTCGTGCCGCAGCCACTAAAGCGGATTAACCGCTAATCACCGTAGCGGGAGCGCTGGAGGCCTGGCATTCTTCAGCCGCTTTGTTCTGCCACAGCCGGAACAATTTTCTGATGAAAATAACAGTCATTAATATCGATTCACGATGAGAATAATCCGTAAAGAGGAGATTTTGCTCACACAACCGAAAAAAATGCGTGTGCGTGATTAATGTTAAAGTTTCTGACTCGGGCGGGAGATTAACAGCAAAAATCAAGAGGGAAAAAAAAATCACGGTGCGATGCAATGGTCGCCCACTGGTTCACTTTTTATTCTTTTTTTTTTTTTTTTAATGGTCACTGGCTGTTCGCGCAACGCAAGTCCAGCTGAAATGTCCGAACCCGCCACCCCTCGATAACCCACCTCCCCCCCCCCCCCCCCGACGTCTCCGGTCTTCTCCCTGCTTTTCTCCTCCCACTTTTGCCTCCACCCCCAACCCTAGCACTCCTTCTCCCACTGCAAAACGCACACTTCTGCGTGGAATTCGCAAAGCGGAATAATTGAATTCTACAAATTCATTGTAATTGCTTTCCGACTAACTCCCTTTATCCAGGTTTAATGGGAAAAAGGCGACTCCGGCGGAATGTATTTCTTAAATTGCTTTTATTTAATCGAAATAAGCAGACGGTAAAGTTGCGGGGCGCACATTGTTTAAATAACAGACTAATCCGGCCGGAATAAGGCGGCCGCTCTGGGGAGGGGGCAGACAGATGGGGAGTGCGAGAAGGAGGAGAGAATGGTGGTGGTGGTGGTGGTGGTGGTTGAGGGAGGGGGGGGGGGAGACGGCAGACGAGCACCTGACCGCCGCCCATGCCGCCCACTCGCCAAGTAATTCGGCGGACGGCCACCGCCACTCTGTCCGTCTGCAATTAGAGTTCAAGCGATGGGTCAATCCGGATGCTCGACTGACTTTCACTCACTTCCGAGGCAGAGGATACAGCGGTATCCAACACAGAGTCCAACCCCCTGTTATTGCTTCTCTTTTCCATTTTGCATATTTCTCGTTTCTGGTGTAACCTCTGGTACCTAACGATCAACCCGTCCGAAAGTCGGGCCTTCGCGGTACGATCCACCTACCGCTTTCTGCCTCCCCGACTTTGGAATTGCGACGACAAGGCGGAACCTATCAGCTTAGCTTATAGATGGCATTGATATCAAATGTTTTAGTAATATAAGAGATTATATTTTAGCGACCAGAGCCCGTTTCTGTTAAGTTCTTCTGGGTGCGTGAATGCGTTGTATGTCATAATACTACCGATTTTTCGGCTGCTATAGAAGGTAGTCTTCATAATGTCACCATAAGGCAGCCTCCAATAGCAGGCGAAAGGTTGCCAACTTTTATAACGTACAAGGTTATTCAGTTGTCCCTACCGATGTCACTTTATGCAATCCGCAATGTTATGTCTGACCTTCAAACACCACGAGCCATCTTTTCATTCTCTCACTCGCCAAGTGCAAACTATTAGTCCTACCGAGAAAAATTAACGGGACTTTTTTGTAAGAAATTTAATTATGAAAAATTTTGTACAGACTTACACTTTCGCTGGAGGCCACGGTTTTTGAGTTATTCAAGACAAAACGTGACTGCAACACCAAAGAAAGTGGTATAGGCATGCGTATTCAAATGCAGAGTAAGTAAACAGGCAGAATACGGCGCTGCGGTGTGCAACGCCTATATAAAACATGTGTCTGGCGCAGTTCTTACATCGATTACTGCTGCTACAATGGCATGTTATCAAGAGTTAAGTGAGTTGGAATGTGGTGTCATAGTCGGACACGAGCGATGGGACACAGTAACTCCGAGGTAGCGATGAAGTGCTGATTTTCCAGTACGACCATTTCGTGAGTGTCCAGTGAACATCAGGAGTCCGGTAAAATATCAAATCTCCGACATCGCTGCGACTGGAAAAAGATCCTGCAAGAACAGGACCAATAACGACTGAAGAGGATCAGTCAACTTGACAGAAGTGCAACCTTTCTGAAAATTCCTGCAGATTTTAATGCTGGGCCATCAACAAGTGTCTGCGTGCGAACCATTCAACGAAACATCACAAATACGGGCTTTTGAAGCCGAAGGACCACTCATGTACCCTTGATGACTGCACGGCACAAAGCTTTATGCGTCGCCTGGGCCCGTCAACACCGACATTGGACTGTTGATGACTGGAAACATGTTGCCTGGTCGGTCGAGTCTCGTTTCAAATTGTGGAGCGGATGGACGTTTATATGTATGAAAACAAGCTCATGAATTCAGGGACGCTGCATCTCAGCAGGGGACTGTTCAAGATGGTGGAGACTCTGTAATGGCTTATGGCGTGTTCAGTTGGAGTGATATAGGACACCTGATACGTTTAGATACGTTTCTGACGGGTGACACCTACGTAAGCAACCTGTCTGATCACCTGCATCCATTCATGTCAATTGTGCATTCCGACTTATTTGGGTAATTCCAGTAGGACAATGCAAAACTTCACACGTACAGCATTGCTACAGGGTGGCTCCAGGAACACTCTTCTGAGTTTAAACACTTCCGCTGGCCACCAAACTCCCAAGACATAAACGTAATTGAGCACATCTGGCATGTCTTGCAACGTGCTGTTCAGAAGAGATCTCCACCCCCTCGTGCTCTTACGGATTTATGGACAGCCCTGCAGGATTCATGGTGTTGGTTCCCTCCAGCACTACTTCAGACATTAGTGGAGTCTATGCCACGTCGTGTTGATGGCACTTCTGCGTGCTCGCAGGGGCCCTACACGATATTAGTCAGGTATACCAGTTTCTTCGGCTCTTCAGTTTAACAGTGAGAAATAATTCATGCAGTCCCAAATTTTTGATGGGAGGGAGTACCACGAACAACATACTAAAAAACTTGAACGATGGGGAGTGTGTGTGTGTGGGGGGGGGGGGGGGGGTAGGGGTGCATTTGACGGTAACTTCTGTACGTTTTTCTTGAATAACTCGGAAACTATGGCCTCTGGCGAAAACGTATCCCAGTACAGAATTTAACTGCATTAAGTTTCCTACAAGAAAGTCCTGTTCATTTTTCCTGTTGGAGTAATAGTTTCCATGTAGCGAGCTAGAGAATACAGCACTCTGGCGCGTGGTGTCTGAAGGTCGTATATACACTCCTGGAAATGGAAAAAAGAACACACTGACACCGGTGTGTCAGACCCACCATACTTGATCCGGACACTGCGAGAGGGCTGTACAAGCAATGATCACACGCACGGCACAGCGGACACACCAGGAACCGCGGTGTTGGCCGTCGAATGACGCTAGCTGCGCAGCATTTGTGCACCGCCGCCGTCAGTGTCAGCCAGTTTGCCGTGGCATACGGAGCTCCATCGCAGTCTTTAACACAGCGTGGACGTGAACCGTATGTGCAGCTGACGGACTTTGAGCGAGGGCGTATAGTGGGCATGCGGGAGGCCGGGTGAACGTACCGCCGAATTGCTCAACACGTGGGGCGTGAGGTCTCCACAGTACATCGATGTTGTCGCCAGTGGTCGGCGGAAGGTGCACGTGCCCGTCGACCTGGGACCGGACCGCAGCGACGCACGGATGCACGCCAAGACCGTAGGATCCTACGCAGTGCCGTAGGGGACCACACCGCCACTTCCCAGCAAATTAGGGACACTGTTGCTCCTGGGGTATCGGCGAGGACCATTCGCAACCGTCTCCATGAAGCTGGGCTACGGTCCCGCACACCGTTAGGCCGTCTTCCGCTCACGCCCCAACATCGTGTAGCCCGCCTCCAGTGGTGTCGCGACAGGCGTGAATGGAGGGACGAATGGAGACGTGTCGTCTTCAGCGATGAGAGTCGCTTCTGCCTTGGTGCCAATGATGGTCGTATGCGTGTTTGGCGCCATGCAGGTGAGCGCCACAATCAGGACTGCATACGACAGAGGCACACAGGGCCAACACCCGGCATCATGGTGTGGGGAGCGATCTCCTACACTGGCCGTACACCTCTGGTAATCGTCGAGGGGACACTGAATAGTGGACGGTACATACAAACCGTCATCGAACCCATCGTTCTACCATTCCTGGACCGGCAAGGCAACTTGCTGTTCCAACAGGACAATGCACGTCCGCATGTCTCCCGTGCCACCCAACGTGCTCTAGAAGGTGTAAGTCAACTACCCTGGCCAGCAAGATCTCCGGATCTGTCCCCCATTGAGCAGGTTTGGGACTGGGTGAAGCGTCGTCTCGCGCGGTCTGCACGTCCACCACGAACGCTGGTCCAACTGAGGCGCCAGGTGGAAATGGCATGGCAAGCCGTTCCACAGGACTACATCCAGCATCTCTACGATCGTCTCTATGGGAGAATAGCAGCCTGCATTGCTGCGAAAGGTGGATATACACTGTACTAGTGCCGACATTGTGCATGCTCTGTTGCCTGTGTCTATGTGCCTGTGGTTCTGTCAGTGTGATCATGTGATATATCTGACCCCAGGAATGTGTCAATAAAGTTTCCCCTTCCTGGGACAATGAATTCACGGTGTTCTTATTTCAATTTCCAGGAGTGTAGTACTGTGGATTGCTTGAAACGACATTAGTAGAGGCAGCTGAATCACCTTATACAACGCATTCACCCACCCAAAATGATTTTATTTAAAGGCTATTTTTTTACCAAACGCATTTCATTTCCCTTTATTTATAACGCATCCTCAGGAGCCTGTAATGTCACGGTCAGGGCGCGCGTGCGCGAGTTGGTTGGTTAGTTGGTTGGTTGGGTCCGTGGATACAACATCGCCATTATGGAGCAGGCTGACAGTGTATAAAACCGATCTTCAGCCAAAGATTAAGCACATTGAAAAATATATTAAAAACAGAGGACAATACATGATGAAGTCTGTCGCAAGATATACCCTAACCACAACGCTGCACCTCACAAAATCCTTTCATTTTCCTCCTTCCCCTTCCATCCACATCTATGACCTTTCGTTGCTACCTACGGTTCCACAGGGCACCATAAACTAACCATTCCTTCTCAATGATGATCATGATCGTTGTCATGCACAATCAGCATCACCAATATGCCGTAGCAGCATTATTGTTATTATTAGTGACTATATATCAACTGTAATATAAACTTACCAGAAAAGTTTTAAAAACCTTAAAAACTGTCCCCCAATACGTTTTTTTTAATATTATAATTTTGCTCTGTTTTATTGTATTTTAACATTCTTTTAAGTATGAATAACTTTTGGCTGAAGATCGGTTTTATCCGCTGCCGGCCTGTCTCTTAGTAGCAAACTGAAATAGTAAAGAAAAAAGTGGTATCACTTCCATTACGATTTTCCGTGTATGCATGCGCAGTTGGCCCACCCTGTCAGTGGACGAGGTTGCTTTACCTTCTCTCATCTACGTCTACATCGAAAACCCCAATCCACTAAGTGTTTTGTCGCTGGGGTTACTTCTGGTACCACTGCTAACTGATCCCCTCTTCCCTGTTCCAATCGCGAATGGCGCGTGGGAAGAATGGCTGTGGAAGCCTTTGTATTAGCCCTAATTTCTCGAATTTTCTCGTCGTGGTCATTTGGTGGTATGTATTTAGGAGGAAATAATATGCTGTACGACTCTTTTCGGAAAACGTTCTCCAGAAGTTTCAATAGTAAACCCCTCCGTGATGCACAACGTTTCTCTTGTAACGTCTGCCACCAACATTTGTTGCGCACCCCTGCAGAGCAGACTAAACGATCCCGTGACGAAAGACGCCGCTCTTCGGTGGATCTTTTCTACCTCTTTTATCAATCCTAACTGGTAAAGATCCCATATTGACGAACATTACTCAAGAATAAGCCGAAGAGGCGCCTTGTAAGCCATTTCCTTCGTGGACGTTACATTTCCTTAAAATGCTCCCTATGAATCTCATTCTGACATCACTTTTTATTAATTTTTGTTTTATGTGGTTATTCCACTTAAGGTCGCTCTGGATAGTTACTTCTAGACATGTTACGGTAGATATTGTTTCCAGCAGCTTGTCATCAATTTTTTAGTTGCACAGTACTGGATTTATTTTCCTTTGCATGCGCACTATGTTACGTTTAATTACATTCAGTATCAACAGCCGGAGTCTGGACTATTCATCTGTCCTCTGCATGTCATTCTGCAAACTGATATAAACATCTGGCGTTGCTTAAGTTCTATAGACAACCGTATCATCTATGGACAATCTTAAAGAGTTTCCAACACTCTCTACTAGATTACTTATACACATGTTAAACAATAACGATCCTATCGCACTTCCTTGAGGTTCTCCGGAAGTGACCATTACATCCGTTGATTTTTTTCCAAAAACAGCGATTGCTTGGGTTCAATCCGCAACGAAATCTGGAATCCAGTCGCGAATCTGGTCCGACACTCGGTAAGCTCGATCTTTTTTACACTGACCGGCAGTGCGGCGTGGCGTCAAATGTCTTCCTGAAGTCAAGGAAAGCTCAATCAACATGAACGTCGTTGTCTAAACCACTATGGATCTCACAGAGGAGCAGAGCGAGCTGAATTCGCACTCTGAATGACTTTCTCTGAAAATGGCTGAACGGTTTGATGTCGAAATATTAGCAGAAGTTTGGATACTGTCGAATTTCTGCAATTTTATAGACGAAATACATATTCTTACCGTTGCCACATATGAGTATAGACATAAGACTCTGTGAAAATCGACGCACAGCGTTATTCGTAAGAACCTCTTGTGCTTCAGCAGGCGACTGCATGAACACTACAAAGCCTACAGAGGACGGACCATTTCTTGAGGGTACCTTTGTTCTGTCGTTCCAACCACAAAATGCGTGACTTTTTTCACCAGAAGCGTTTCGCTTTATTGAGGTAAGGCATCATCAGTGGTTTGTAATGAAGTTATTTGCATTTTGATTTGCTTTTAGATCGGAAAAACAAAAATACCCTCGAGGATTATCAAGCAACTACGGACACTATGGCCACACAAATGATAGACCATCTCTTGAAGTTCTTAGCTCACACTTCAGGTGCTCAATGTGAGCACAGTTTGCGATGCGACAAACGTCGCTACGGGCAGAATAGCATGTGAGAGAACAATTCACTGAAGTTGCAACGACAGCAACCCGCTTAGGAAATCAGCTGATTTGGATGACTGTATGCAGGCGCGAACTAATTCACTGCGACAGTACGGAGTGATGATGATGATGATGGTGATGTTTGGTTTGTGGGACGCTCAGCTGCGCGGTCATCAGCACAAGTACAAAGTCCCAATCTTTACACAGTCCAATCTAACCACATTCACAAATGATGACGAAATTCTGAAGACAACACAAACACACAGTCCCCGGGCAGAGAAAATCGCCTTCACTGCCGGGAATCAAACCAAGGACCCCGTGACTCACAGGCAGCAACGCTAGCCTCTAGACGACTAGCTGCGGACATTCGGAGCGGATGATTTACTTACACTACACGTTCTGACACGACTGCCTCTTAGTGCAACCGCGCCATGGTGCGTGTTACGGGTAGAAAATGGAAGAGATTGCTCTTTGTGGTACTTTTCTGTATGTCTTGTAGATTTCGTGCAGTCGTCTTCTGAAACCTCGGAGGTATTAATAATGGTGTATTCAATTTCTCCAGACCGTTCGTTTTAGCCAACGTTTTAATGTTCTCTGCCGGTGGCTGGAGTTGTAAGTTATTCCCTTTCATGATATACGGGGATCTACCGCTTACATTCGGCAGCCACATCAATTATTTCGCTTCAGCAAACACACTCCCAGTCATCCAGTATTCCACCGCCGAATCAAAATGTTAGCTCGAGGGATTTAACTCTGCCTAATGGACGAGAGCTTTCCCGACAAACTGGAAGGCAGGAGTACCCTGTTTGCTCAGATTTGGACCTCGAGTTCAAAAATGTGTGTGACTATTTCTCTTTCAGATTCATTTTATTTTATTTTCGGGATTTGTTTTGTTAAAAACTGTCGTAAATTCCTTTAGAACTGCTTATATAGAGCTTCGTTGTACTGAAAGACCCGTCTCTTTGACTACAGTCTGGTAGCGGCATAACGGAAGTGCCTTTGCGGAGTAACTGTGAACAGCCATAAAAACAATCTCCATTTATTCTACAGCTTTAGTTTGGTACTTTGTATTCAAAACTTGTTCTACCTCCTGAACGCTCGATTCCTAACTCAATAACGTTGTACCACAATCCTTCTTCGAAGCTATCTTACCTCATTCGCATGTAAGGCACTTACGAATTTCTCGTCATACTGTAGCGACACTGACAGATTCTTCCTCTTTTCTTTCTCAGCGAAAACTCCAAACTTGAAAAGCATATCACTGGAAATCTTATCCTTTCTTCGCCTTACGATGCGACTAAACATTAAAGCGGGACAAGACAGCTGAGCGTAGCAAAATACAAACATTATTATATCATCAAATTATAAGCTATTGCTTCCTTGATGAATATGTTTTGGTGCCTTAATATCTGTCAGTTTATGTGGTTTTGAACTCGGCTAATAATTTCATTATCTCAAAACGTTAAACTCCAACGTGTCTCGTAGCTCTCCTGTAACTGGATGAGAGTGATTCGTTCCTTAATGAACTACGAATATCACTTCCACACTGCAAAACTGCCCATTGATTGTTGAGGTTGATGGCTGCTTTAATTTTACAATAATATACGTTACCACTCACGCCATCAGACGTCTCACAATCCAGATATATCGCATAATAATCCACTAAAGTCCAATTGCTACTATGTAGAAAAAACACCATTTCTCAGTGTCATTTATTTAGTTTGTTCTACAACGATTCAACTTCATTTAATACGATAATGAGATTAATGAATTTTCTCACAAAATTATGAACTTTTACGCTCTGCTGTCGAATTACATTTCCCTCCCGATGTTGTCTTTCAGCAAGATAACGGAAGGCGGCATATTTCCCTTGCTGTCCTGACCTACCTCGATACAGAATAAGTTTGACTGTTGCACTGGCTGAACGTTTTCCAGACCTTTCAACAACTGAAAACATTCGGTCATGGGTTGACGACATACTGGTACACCACCAGTAACTAGCCACTGTGCTTACTGAAACCTGGCATAGTGCCGAAGCAGCAGCAGTAAAAGCAGCACAGAGAAAAAGCTAAGTTCGTTATATTGCTATCAATTCCTGGTACCAGCCAAACAAGGTAGATAAAACTGTGAAATATGTTTGTTTTTTCAGGCTTGTGAATCCATGATTCACCTACCCGTAAGTTTTGAAACTACAGGACCAACTATTATTGACTCAACGACCTGGCGGTTTTTTTTTTTTTCTGTCGGCGGCGAGCCAGTGGCGGTGCTGTTGCCGATTATATTTACTATCCGCTGCGAGGCCTTTGTGTAGAAGTATTGCGTAGGTAGCATATGATCGTTGGCAACGCAGTACAGTGTACTGGGTGAAAGTGTCTCAAGTGAAAAGGCGAAATACAAGTATTCTGTTATTCAAAGAGTATTTTAGTATGACTCTGAAGTACACACAGAATCAGGACATTATTTCAAGAATATTTTGCTAATGTTCAACTTCCTAATCGGAGTACGATTCATCGAGTAATAACTAAATTTCTTTAAACGGGAAGTGTTCTTGTCATAAGACATAGGCAACTATGTACAGAACTCACAGCAGAAACTTTGGTTAACATTGGGCGTGTGCCGAAAGAGTCTCTTGGAAAATCAGTTCGACCTCTTTCTGAGAAAAGGGTAATTTTGCTATTGCTCTTTCCAAACTGCTACAAAGTTACTGAAGTTACAGCGTTATCAAGTAACTGGAGTCCAAGAACTTAAGCAAGGAGACCCTGCAAAAAGATTATCGGTTGTGAATGGATTTTGAATAGAGTGCATGACGGAGAAAGTGGCCCTCGCTAAGTATCTTTTCGGACGAATCGTGTATCTACCTATGTGGATACGTTAATTCACAAAATATGCGTTACTCAGGTTCTGAAGAACCTAACCTAATACACATCCCTGCATGATAAAATAGAGTGTGATGAACTATAAGAGGTGAGAGCATAATAAAGCCTATTTTTTCCTGGAAACAATTAACGGTGAGAGATAATTGAAAAACTTGTTGCGGCCTTTTTTTTTTTTTTTTTTTGTCAATTAACTGATAGAGAACGTGCTTTCACGATCTCTCAGCAGGAGTCTGCGACGGCACTTACAGCCAGTTTCTCTTTACAGGAAATTCCTGACGTGTTTCAGCATAGAGTTATTACGAACAGCATATAGTCTCCTCATTCGCTCGATTTAACCCCCCGCAATTTTTATCTCGGGGGAGGGGGCATTAAAAGAGAAAGTGTACAAACCAAATCCATACAATTTATATTAACTTAATACTAACATTCGTCAAGAAATTGATAGCATTTCTCAGAGGGAACAGCAAAGTGTAATGAGCAATTTCCTAACCAGGTGTCAGCAATGCTTAAAAAGTGAACGGAGTCAGTACCACCATCTCCTCGTTTAATATACCTGAGTAATTTATTTTTAAGTGCTTATGTTCAGTGAGGAATAACTTACGCAACTATATTTTGTGCGGACCTCCTGTCACACCCACCATGGGCACAGCACCCCGTCTCTTCGGTCAGCCGCACATTTATCACTCTGTACTTTAAAAAATGGTTCAAATGGCTCCACAGCACTATGGGACTTAACATCTTAGGTCATCAGTCCCGTAGAACTTAGAACTTCTTAAACCTAACCAACCTAAGGACAGCACACATATCCATGCCCGAGGCAGGATTCGAACCTGCGACTGTCTGTACTTAAGAAATGTCGCATTACATTAATAAATCGTTTCTTTGTAGCCCTTGGTAGTTTTGCATGTAATAAAGTGCAATAATTCCGTCACTGACCGATACTGCTGTTTCATCAATTCAGTACTACTTCCCGTGCCATACTTGTCAATCAGGCTCAATTTGAGTCGGTGCCAAGTCGTGTTAGACTTCTTGCTGTTGAGAGGTGGCAGTACATTTCGCACCCTGTAATCGCCTCCTCACCTACAAAGGTAATCACATATTCTTCGTCTTTCGCTACTTTTCGTCCTTCCTCTTGTTGCGTTTTTAATGTTCTAAAATAATATCGGATCCATCACCTCATTTAACCCACTGATGTATTCGAAGTATGACGGAGTCTAGAATCCCATATTGCCAGTGCGTCTCTTTAACAAATCAGTCCCCGTTTCATGACGTAACATTTACATGTATATACACATTGTGCAAGCCAGGATGGTGCCCGGCGGAGGGTAACTTGTATCATCCCTTTTCTTGTTCCACTCGCAAACAGAGAAAACGACTATCTCTATGCATTTTTACGGGCCCTGAATTCACTTTTTCTGTCTTCATGATCTCCGTGCGAAATATATGTTGGTGGTTCTAGCATTATTTTACAGCCTATCGCAAATGCCGATTCTCTGAGCGTTCCCAATAGTGTCACACGAAATAAACCTCTCCTTTGCGCCAGAGATACCGATTTAATTTCACAGAACATTTCCGTAATACTCGTGCGTTGATGGAACCTGCCAGTACAAAACTAGCAGCACACCTCGGAATTGCTCCATTGTCTCCCTTTAATCCGACCTAGTGAAACACCCAACCACCCGATTAGTATTGAAAAACGGATCGCACTGTTGTTCTGTATACTGTCTCCTTTATATGGTGTGATGAAAATGTCAGTATGAATTTGAAAACTGAATAAATCGCGAAATAATGTAGATAGAGAGGTACAAATTGACACACGTGCTTGTAATGACATGGGGTTTTATTAGAACCCAAAAAAAAACAAAATTTCAAAAAATGTGCGACAGATGGCGCTTCATCTGATCAGAATAGCAATAATTAGCATAACAAAATAAGACAAAGCAAAGATGATGTTCTTTACATATGAAATGCTCAGTATGTCCACCATCATTCCTCAACAATAGCTGTAGTCGAGGAATAATGTTGTGAACAACACTGTAAAGCATGTCCGGAGTTATGGTGAGGCATTGGCGTCGGATGTTGTCTTTCAGCATCTCTAGAGATGTTGGTCGATCACGATACACTTGGGTCTTCAGGTAACCCCAAAGCCAGTAATCGCACGGACTGAGGTCTGGGGACCTTGGAGGCTAAGCATGACGAAAGTGGCTGCTGAGCACACGATAGTCGCCAAACGACGCGCGCAAGAGATCTTTCATGCGTCCTGCAATACTTTTTGTTTGTTCTAGTAAAACCTCATGTCATTCCAAGCATGTGTGTCAATTTTTACGTGTCTAGCTACATTATTCCGTGGTTTATTAAGTTTTCAAATTTATACTGACTTTTTGATCAGCCGGTATATTGGTGGCTGTTGGATTATTTTACAGTCTGTCGCAGATGACGATTCTCTGAACTTTCCCAATAGTGTTACACGAAATGAAAGTCTCCTATGCGTCAGAGATGCCCATTTGCTGTCACGGAACATTTCTGTAATACTGGCGCGTTGAAGGAACTCGCCTGCAAAACTAGCAGCACACCACCTCTGAATTGCTCCATTGTCTCCCTTTAATCTGACCTGTTGAAAATCCCAAACACTCGATTAGTATTGAAGAACGGGTCGCACTAGTGTTCTGTGTACTGTCTCCTTTGTACAGGGTGTTACAAGAAGGTACGACCAAACTTTCAGGAAACATTCCTCACACAGAAATAAAGAAAGGTTGTTATGTGGACATGTGTCCGGAAACCCTTAATTTACATGTTAGAGTTCATTTTAGTTTCGTCAGTATGTACTGTACTTCCTCGATTCACCGCCATGATTTCATACGGGGTACTCTACCTGTGCTGCTAGAACATGTGCCTTTACAAGTACGACACAACATGTGGTTCATGCACGATGGAGCTCCTACACATGTCAGTCGTAGTGTTCGTACGCTTCTCAACAACAGATTCGGTGACCGATGGATTGGTAGAAGCGGACCAATTCCACGCTCTCCTGACCTCAACCCTCTTGACTTTCATTTATGGGAGCATTTGAAAGCTCTTGTCTACGCAACCCCAGTACCAAATGTAGAGACTCTTCGTGCTCGTATTGTGGACGGCTGTGATGCAATACGCCATTCTCCAGGGCTGCATCAGCGCATCAGGGATTCCATGCTTCGGAGGGTGGATGCATGTATGCTCGCTAACGGAGGACATTTTGAACATTTCCTGTATCAAAGTGTTTGAAGTCACGCTGGTACGTTCTGTTGCTGTGTGTTTCCATTCCATGATTAATGTGATTTGAAGAAAAGTAATAAAATGAGCTCTAACGTGGAAAGTAAGCGTTTCCGGACACATGTCCACATAACATATTTTCTTTCTTTGTGTGTGAGGAATGTTTCCTGAAGGTTTGGCCATACTATTTTGTAACACTTTTATATGAGCTACACGTTCCTATAGTTCTCACACTAAACCGAAGTCGACCACTCGCCTTCCCATTACCGACTTTATGTGCTTACGTGACGTTGTTAGAGAAACTAAACGGCTGTGGAGGGAATCACTGGCCGACGTCTTTATTAGGAATATAGTTTACTGTATTTGGAGATTAAATGGAAGCTGTTTTGGCCCGTATGGTGGGGAGGGGGGGTCCGCTGCGCGTCGGGGGAGTGTTTTACGCACCGGGAGTGCGCCGTCTGCCAACAGCTGCGTGCGCGCACGCGACCAGAAACCCCGCTGGGAGGGAGGTGCGTAGACGCGGGACTTGCCGTCCGCTCGCAGAGCTGCCAGCCGGCTTAAATTAAAAAATTCCGCCGCTGCTGTCTCTCCGCCGTGGCGGGCGCAGTCTTCCGCACGGGAGCACCGGCAGTGGCTCCAGCGATGGGCTGCCTGCCCTGTGTTGAGTAACTGCTGTGAGCGGACCCTTGACATTGACGGCGGCCTACGTCTGCTGCTGGCCTCAGATCATTAAACTCTCTCCTGCGTCCTTCTTGCACACAAGTACCGTGTTATTCCTTCGTCAGTATTAGCGTACTTGGTTTATCAGGTGTTGTGTACATAGTACCGCGTAGTCATTCCTTCGTCAGTATTAGCGTACTTGGTTTATCAGATGTTGTGTACATAGTACCGCGTAGTCAGCGCGTACACAACTTTCCCACTAGAGCGCGCCCCACTAAGCACAACAGCGCAGGCGCAGTGCACGTCCGTCTCCGCACCGAGATGGCGCTGTCTTAGATACGGACCAAATTCTGCTTCCGCCGATCCGCGTATTAATATGTAACGCAGCCAATGAGATTGCTGCTAACGTAGAACCTTTTATCCTCGCGTATCACACTCGCGCAGTGATACATGAATGCTCGAGGTATTATAACGAGTGTACAGACCTCCGATTAGCCAGTCTGCATTTGTCTGTACCAGTCTATACTCAAGTTTCAGTCTGCGCCTAATAAGATTATCATATTCCTGTACATAGCCATGAAGATAAATGTATAGACACTTGGTCAAGTATCAGAGATATTTGAGAATAAGATTAACGTAACAAGACCAAAGGAACTTCAGACTGTCAATTGTAAATAGCATCCAGAATCAAGTTAAGTAATTTTATGCTTGTTATATTTTAATAAATGTGTGTGAAAATTAATCAAATTCTGCTTAAAGTTGGTCACCGTCGATCTGCTACTCTAAGCGTGCAAGTGGCATTTCTATCATCTGACCTAACGGCAGAAGATAAACACGCCACGATAAGACCACGAGACATATTGCTGACACTCGCCTACTTCGTTAGAGCAACAAGTCAAATAATCTGATGGTGTGTGTACCGAAGGCCTTACCGTACGCACACCACATCAGGTTTTCAAAATTTTGCCCCGTGTGGCACTATCAGAATTTTTGGATTCAAATTATTGTACATTAAGTTCGAAGTTTCACATATTAGTGCAAAATGCGCACAAGTTGGACTGGAGACGCTCGTTGTATTGATTGACCTAGAGAAAACGTATGATAATGTACTCACCAAGGAAGCGCGGAAACGTTGAAAGAGATGGAGTTAGGTCAAAGAGGCCTGCCCGGCTAGCTGCGCGATCTAACGCGCTGCTTCCCGAGCGAGAAGGCGTGCCGGTCCCCGGCAAAAATCCACCCCGCGGATTAGTGTCGAGGTCCGGAGTGCCTGCCAGCTTGTGGGTGATTTTTCAAGCGGTTTTCCATCTACCTCGGCGAATACGGGCTAGTTCCTCTTATTCCCTTATTCTGCCTCATTTACACTGTGATGGCGATTGCTGTGCACAAACCGTTTCCTGTACACGCGTTCACCATAATGATTCTATCACGCAGAATTGGGGTTACACTCGTCTGGTATGAGACGTTCCCGGGGAGGTGGGGGGGGGGGGGGGGGGGATTGTTCACTGGGAACCGAAATGCACAATAAACTTGGATTCGGTGTGGGGCGGCGGTGGGGTGAGTGGACTGCTGCAGCCTGTTGTGGGGTTGTGAACCACTGAGGGCTATGGCGGAGCGAAGCCTCTCCTCCGTTTCTAGGTCCCTGGCTTAATATATACATACGTAAATTTAAGATTGGTAAGTGTTGTTATTAAATTATTAAAAAAAAACACAAGAGAGTAAGGACTGGGAATAGCTGGACAGAAGAATTTGAGATGAATAAGGGTCTGCAGCAGAGCTGTGGGCTGTCACCGACAGTCTTTAAGCTGTAGCTAGAACCAATCCTGTAGTTTTGGCATAGAAAATGATACTTTATGGGTGTGACAGTAGAGGACAGCAATATATTTCGCCCGTATTTTGCAGATGACCATACTGTACCAACAGAATATTAAGATGATCTGAGCTATTCCATAAGAAAGGTGATGGAGGATTACAGTAAGGCTGGCCTGAAGATGAACATTAAGAAAAATGAGTACTTGGCTGTTGGAAGGGAAAAGTAAATATGTTGGAGGTAGATGAAGAAGAAATCGTAGGTGTGGCAAGGCAAAATGTCTTAGCGGTATTATTTAATAAACAGGGCACAAGAAATGATACAGTCATTGCTAGATTAATAAAGGACGCTCTGTAACAATGGCAATGATCTCTTTTTCTGTGAAACAAACAGACGAGAAGAACAACAACGAAGAAGAGAATGTGTAGTCAAGAAAGTAGTTTTGAACGGCGCTGAAGTTGAGACGTTAGCAAAAGAAATAAGAAACTGCTTGCCTTTGAGATGGATTACTTAAGACGAAGCTCAAGCTGTTCTAGGATGGATAGCATAAGAAATCGTGTAATCCGACAAAGGATGAAAATGGATAGAGATATCTTTGACGACATCCAACAGAAACAGCTGACTTGGTTTCGCCATGTGAATAGGAGGAATGGATACATAGTACCATACAGGATACTAAAATGGATACCATCCCAGCGCAAGAAAAGGCATCGCCGACGACGTAACTGGCAAAATGATGCAGAGCAGGTAATGGAAGCAAGGAATATGAACGTTGAGGGAAGCCAAGACAGAAGAAGATGGCGTCTCGGGGCGGAGAAGTGACGCCAGCCGTGGATAATCCTCAGAAGAAGAGGTCGAAAGTGAGATTTTATTTTCCTTTTTCTTTGGGAAGAATGAATCCGCCACTGCAGTGGAGTTTGTATGAGAGACTGGTGGGAAGGGGGGGGGGGGGGGGGGATGGCACTGACAAAAGACGGAGTGATGACACTCTCTCCCTGACTGACGTCTTGCGTCGTATATTACTAACTGGTGGTGCTTTGGAACGAGAAACTAGCGTTGCATTCACGTTCAAGTCCCACTTCCGTATTCCTCCTCCGTACATACAGATGGGGAACGAAAGATCTCTGAACTTTTTAAAGTACGTAAAACAGCTCAATTTGTGGCTTTTATTGCAGTTCCGCGTTAACCAACGGAATTTCTTCAAAAGTGAGCGCCTCAGAGAAATTCTACAATAGCCACAGTTATGCAGAGTGTTTCAAAGTCCTTGGATGAAATGTCAAGGAACTACCGACCATATCATGGGGAACAAGTTTTGTTAGAGAGAAAATGTTCGTTGACGCTTCCTGGCTAGGCGTCATTTTACTGAAATTTGTGGATAAAATATCCTACGTCAAGATAGCTATAACTCCTTTATTGGTTAGTAGTTTTAGCTCATTGACGAGCTATATTCAGAACAATAAAAATTATTACATAATTCAGTATGTACCAGCCATACTAATATAGTTCGCCATGTTTAATTTACAACGGCAGCCTACTTTAGAGTTTACATGAAAACAAGAGCGATTTACCTCAACAGATCATGACGATATATAATGCCTGCTGGCTGATACACACCTAATTAAGTAATAATATCTATTGGTCTGAATATGTCTCGTTCATGAGGTGAAACTAGTAATCAGCGAAGGAGTTTTACCGATCTTGACATAGGATTTTTTATCCACACATTTTAACTTTCCGATTAGCCAATGTTATATAACAACGTCTTTCTACTGAGTTTGCTGGCCTTCGGGCGAAGAGATTTCACCGAACTATCGGCGTCTAATAACCAGCTGAGCTGCTTACTACCTCTGCCATTAAATTAATAGACTGATTTTCAATAAGAAAACCTTAAGAAGGAGTGTCTCTGTGTAGATAATATTGCAGAAGCTAATCAGCGTTCTACCCCATTCATACATATCAGATGACCGGATTATAGCCACACACATGCTGGAAGTTGCCTGCGCTCTACCGCATCTGAGGAGGATAGCCAATACAAAGGACGATTAATGTCGCTAGGAAAGGTCAGCAACTGTCTCTCACAAAAGCTGTTCCCCTGTTGTCGTCTGTCACCATAAGACGTTGGATGAAAAGACTTTGAAACACGCAGTATGCCAATGCTCCACGGCCAGAAGCAGCTGATAAAGAAGTTTTTGGGGTGTGGTGCTGCATCTTATTGTCAAATAAATTTCACTGAATGAGACGACGTTTCGGCTACGGTTCCAGTGACTCTCCTCTAGGTTTACTGTTGTGCTGCCGCGCGGGATCAGACGAGAGGTTTCAAGGCACTGCAGTCATGGACTGTGAGGCTGGTCCCAGCGGAGGTTCGAGTCCTCCCTCGGGCATGGGTGTGTGTGTGTGTGTGTGTGTGTGTGTGTGTGTGTGTGTGTGTGTGTGTGTGTGTGTGTGTGTGTGTGTGTGTTTGTCCTGAGGATAATTTAGGTTGAGTAGCGTGTAAGCATACGGACTGATGACCTTAGCAGTCAAGTCCCATAAGATTTCACACACATTTGAACATTACGGTTGTGCTCTGTTTTCCAGGGTCCTTTATATTTCGCCATGTCTTCTCCACTGAACACCACATTATGCCATAACTTTCTAAAGCTGTCGATGATACTGGTATTCCTTAGTGTCTGGCGCGGGAAGTTTATTACACTATTTTCCTGTGGTGGAGAGAGTGGCGAACCGCTGCTGCCCATGAGCCAAGATTCGCAGTCATCGGCAAAGGGTGTGTAGATTCCTCTTATACGAGACGTGGACCGCGGTGCGGAAGTTACTCGCCGGTAATCCTCTTGCCGGATGTTATTCGTGCGGCCTGTTGAGCTTCGACGGCTGACAGCCAGCATGGTGCCAAACTAGATCCATCCTCTCTCTTGATATTCTTAGGATGTTTTACTACATCAGTGGTCTCACAAATATATTTGAAGTTCATTTATGCTGTTCGACCATCGAAGATTAATTCCGTTGCCCAAATCGAATCGGAGCCCAAGACTCGAACGTTATCAGCGAAGAGCTGCAGAAGTGCCCCTGAGTCCAGGATTAGGCAAACATGAATGCGTGTTTGTCGCTGGCTGACAGTCATGGCTCACACTGCAAAGGGCAGATCCCACTCCCTCAACAACAGGAAAACAATCCAATAAACCTCCACATGAAACCAATTATCTCAATGTTTTTCTTTTACCTGTGGCGTAATGCCGTGCTAAGTATCAGGGTCATGACGAATTATAATGGCAAACAAACTACACGAGTAGATTTAGAAAAAGGTCCCTGTAGCAATGGCCGAAAGTCCAGCTTCATTCATTGACAGGGGAAGATACCGGTCGTGAGCCTCGTCGTAACTTGTCGATTTAATGTCTGTCGTCGGCTGGCCTTTCTGACAGATCACTGCCCTTTTATTCAGATGTGTAATAGCACAACCGATTAAAAATAAATGACTTTCGTAAACGAGCAATGGGTGCAGGCATCGCAGAATCATTCAATAATAGGGCATGAGTTGTTTAGCTACATAAATAATAAGTATCAGATATAGAACACTGAATGTAAAGAAAATTCGTGTAAGAAGTCTCTGACAGGTCTCTGGGACGTTACATTTCAACAATATAACGCAAGAATGCATGTTACTCTCGCTGTCCTGACCAACAAAGATGCAGAGCGTGTCTCACAGTTGCCGTGGCCAGCACGTTCTGATCTCTCACCGATTGGAAATATCTGGTCAAGGGCTGCCGAAAGACTGGCATGTCACTATTCACCAGCCATTATTACTTATAAATTCTGACATAGCGTTGAAGCAGCGTCTAATGACGTAGTCGTATCTGTCACACAAACACAGTTCGGCTCACAACTCTGTGCTGAACGGAGATGGCGTGCATGTGACGTAGGTGGCGTTGTGCCGTATGATTGGTCAACGCTCACACGCACGCTCAGAATTTCTGATATCCTAGATATTGTTCTGCACGTTCGGAAAGACTCCCGAACGTGCTGTTCCACGCCATGGCGTCAGAAACACGGCACGCCCAACGCTCAACGTTCGGATGCAGGGTCCGTGTGCCGACGGCTTTACTGTGAACGACTGCGTCGTCTTGGAGACGCAGTCCAAGAACAACGATCAGGAAGGCAGCGCGAAGTGATGCTGCTTCACGACAACACCTGCCCGCATCCCGCTAGACCGACAAAAAACACTATATAAGAGGTGGCATGGGAAGTCATTCCGTCATCTCGCCTTTATCCCTGAGATTTCCATTTTTTCCGCTCTCTATCGAATAACCTTCAAGGAACTTCCTTTCCAGATGAAAATAGGTTTTTCGCCTCAAGACCACGTGATTTCTCCAGTGGCGGAATAGAACCCCGGCGTTGGCAGACTGTTGTAAATACTTTTTTGTGTTTATTAAACTTATGGAAAAAGCTACAAAATTATTCAGTAACACAATATTATGGCCAGAATTGTGTAAAAAATCACTATTTTCGCGTGGAAACGTCCTCGGCAGATGGTTTTTCCCGTGCGTGTTAACTACATACCGGCTGCGCCCGCACTGCACGCACGCCGTTTCGCACCCAGTCGATAGGCCCCTGCTGCGCAGCCACTAATGGTGTTCCGTAGGTGGCGCGCCAAACTGCTCAGCGACTTCTCAAAGCCGCGAGGCCCACAAAAGGGCCGGCGACAGCGATGGAGGACCCGAGAGGGCCCTTCTGAAACCGCGAAACGCCTTTTGTTCTGACCTACCTTTTGTGCGACCCTTGGCTTAAATTAAAAACGAGCCGAAAAATAAACAGAGCGAGAGCATTCATTAGGGAGCGCAGAGCTGGTCGGCCGCCCGCCGCTTCATAATGGCCAAGTAGCGCACGTCTCAGATGTTGCGACTCTGAATTCTCGCTCCCCGCGCGTGCGCAGACAGTATATTTATCTCCTGAGGGGTGCGAGGCACCAAACGCTTCCGTCGTCGTTTTTAATTTGGCCCCACGGCCGGACATTGTTCACCAAATTAGTGCCGTTTGCCTGAGCAATGGGGGCTACTGGCTTAGGGAGCCGTAAACAACTGCAGTTAGGCCCTGGAAAACACTTTCAAAGGCGGAGCGGCATTTCTGTGAGTTGTCCCACTTCTTCTGCACAACACTGCTTCACAGGAATGGCGCCGTTCCCCGAACTGTCAAACTGGAGCACTGGAGGGGGATAAAGGGAAAACTGACAAAGAAAAATATAAATGCGTAAAGGCAAAGGGTAGCGGCGCAGCAGTTGTAAAACAAACTGGATTATTACCGGAAACGCTGGAGAACTGGTAAGTGGGATAAAGAGGTCACACAGGGTAAAGAATTAAACTGAAATGTAAATAAAGGAACGACAGAAGTTACGAGCAATAAACGAAACGGGAATAGCAGCTTGACTAAAACTTGGATTATAGCAGTAAAAAAAAATGAGTGATTTAGATGCTCAGATGAAAATACCTTTTCTCAGCTGAAATTGTGCCTTTATCTAACATTGAGGTAGAATCAGAAGTGCGTCGCAACCATCTATTTCCGCACAGCATTATACCGGAGAAACGCGTATACATAGAACTTCTTGCATTATGAGTTCACAGCTTTTGAGTATTGTTTCAAGGACGCCATTTTACCACTTATTGCTGTAATACTTTTTATTTTTCTATAGCAGTTCCTGCGTCAAGCCACTGTCAAGAATAAATATTCGATGACATGCCACGCTGTATACCTATGTAAGTACGGCTACCGTTTTAGGGATACATATTGTCTCCCTAATGAGGAGAATTATTCTTCCCGTCGACATCGAGGTCATTAGAGACGGAGCTCAAGCTCGGATTGTCGTAAGGATGGGGAAGGAAATAGGCCGCGTCGTTTCAAGGGTACCATCCCGGCATTTTCCTGGAGCGATTTAGGGAAATCACGGAAAACCTAAATCTGGATGGCCGGACGCGAGTTCGAACCGTCGTCCTCCCGAATGCGCGTCCGGTGTGCTGACCACCGCGCCGCCTCGCTCGGTTATAAATTAGGTTTTTCAGTGACGCTTATGAGAAGAAGGGGTGATAGTCACGTACTGGAATTTAACAGGACTTTCAACATAGCTAGAGTTGTCGAAAATTTACTTTACTCTGATAATATGTTTCAATACCTATAATGTTCAGTTGCCATTGACATCGGTACAACTCCACAAAGGTAAAGTTACCTACAACTTACACCTATGCCGTGACATGACATCGAATATTTAAGCTTAGTTATGCCGTGATGTTGAAACTGCAATATATCTATACGAATAATGAGAAAACAGTCTATTTGTTTCAACACGCCACTGGTCACAACTGCGAGACTAGTTTTAATGGGATTTTCACAGGTAACTTGAGCTTAGCTGGGACAACATATCAACTTTATTTCATCAAAATCAAACCGTACCTAAAATCATCTGCTCAGCTTAGTAGTTGGGATGTTAATCTCGTCGCATTAGACTGAAGAACTGATAGATGGCGCTGTTAGTTTCGTAGTGCTAAAGCTCTGTATATACAGGACTACTCGTAGTACACCACTGTCATTTTTTTTTTTAATTTGGTGACAGAGGAATAGTCGGAAGGTGCGACGGTGACAGAGTTAAGCACTGCAGTCTTATCTTTACTTGCTGAGGATACAAGGAGTTACAGATTTCACTTCGTGTATTAAAACTTAGCCACATTGTTTGTTCCGTTATATTTATATTCTTTGCTAGGAGAAACGAATTAATTGAGTTTGCTTTGTGATTTGGGTGTCTAGTCGTTACATTTTGATTTCTTTTTCTTTACAAATAGAAATGGCTAGAAAAAAGTCGAGTCTTTCTGAAATACCTGAATGGCCAAAAGGCCGAGGACTATCCGGTCTCAAGAATCCAGTTAAGACCTTGAGGTGAGATTTTTCTGTTGCTCGACAACATCAGGCTTTAACTTACTCTTTGGAAACTCCTTCTAAAAAGGAGGCGTGACGTAACTTTGATCGAGAAACTCATGCAACAATCTGTCTCTTCAGAGTCCTACACTCACAGAGAAACCCACTATAGTCTCAACATGTTTGCACAGCTGCTGGACAGTTTCTCCCATGTTAGGGAAGCAGCTCTTCTTTCATGTCCCGAATCCCACCACGCCAACTTAGTACACAAATAGCTTTGTTAATCAAAAATTAATTTCATCCTAACGAAGTCACAGGCACTGCTATAAATACATACCCAGTCAACGTCAAGTTTCTCAACTGAAAGCAGAATATAACCTTTTCTAGTCATTTGTGGACGTCCTTTAAACAGATGACTATGACAATACACCTAAAATCTGTAATACGTCATTAAAGATCCATTTAGTGCAATGGTAATATACTGCAGTATCATCTGGCAGAGTGGATCAAACCCTTGGTGGGCAATTCTGATTCGTTTTTTTGTGATTTTTTGAGATGCCTTCATACGAATTCAGCTTTCCCAATAAAGTCTTGGTGGTACCTGTAAAAATCTCGGTGGCTCCGAACGTTATTCTTTGCGCTGAAATAAGAATACACAGTAATGGAAAACGTTCCAGCAAATTAGCCCAGGATAGAAACACGCAGAGTAGAAAAGATGGAATGACGATATGCACGTACACGGGTATTGGTAGTATCTCGTGCACAAGGTATAAGAGGGCAGTGCATGGGCGTAGCTGTCATTTGTACTCAGGTGATTCATGTGAAAAGGTTCATGAGGTGTTCATGACCGCACGACGGGACGCGGAATGATAGTTGCAGCTAGACCCATGGGACACTTCATTTTGGATATCGTTGGGAAATTCAATATTCAGAGATCCACAGTGTGAAGAGCGTGCCGAGAATACCAAATTTCAGGCATTACCTCTCACTACGGACAGCACTGTGGCCGACGGCCTTCGCTTAGCGACCGAGAGCAGCAGCGTTTGCGTACAATTGCCAGTGCTGACAGACAAGCAACACTGCGTGAAATAACTGTAAAAATAAATTTGGCAGGTACGACGAACGTGTCGTTTAAGACAGTGCGGAGGTATTTGTCGTTAATGGGCTATGGCAGGAGACGAACAACAAAAGTTCATTTGCTAACAGCACGACATCGCCTGCTGCGGCTCTCTAGGGCTCGTGACCATACGGGTTGGACACTAGATGATTGGAAAACCGTGGCCTGGTCAGACGGAGTCCCGATTTCAGTCGATAAGGGCTGGTAGCAGGGTTCGAGTGTGACGCAAACCTTACGAAACCATGCACCAAAGTTGCCGAAAAGGCATTGTGCAGGCTAGAGGTAACTTCATAATGGAGTGGGCTGTGTTTACATGGAATTGACTGGGTCCTGTTGTCCAAATGAACCGACCGTTGACTGGAAATGGTTATGTTCGTGTACTTGGAGACCATTTGTAGCCGTTTATGAACTTCATTTTTATAGGTGGCAGTGCGCTATGGGGAGGGTGGGGCACCAGGCCAGGATCGTTCGCGGTTGGTATGAAGAAAATTCAAGCGGGTTATTTGGCCACCCAGATCGCCCGACATGAATCCATCGAAAGTTTATGGGACACACGTGCACAAAATCCTGCACTGGAAACATTTTCTCAATTATGTTTGGCTACAGAAGCAGCGTGACTCGGTACTTCTGCAGGGAATGTCCAACGACCTGTTGAGCCCATGCCACTTAGAACTGCTGCAGTACACGGAGAAAAATGAGCTCCGATACAGTATTAGCAGGTGTCCCACGAATTTTGGCACCTCAGTGTATTTGTAGCATTAAGCACATTGGACAAAAATTAGTCACATTCGAAGCGAAACCATGCGAATACCATGTAACACAGCCTGTAGCTTTGTTGATTGCCTCCAGTCGGCGGAAAAGTGCATACACACGTCTCTTCAGGTATGCCATATCCAGCTAAAACCACCCATTACTAATCAGATCGCGTAGAGCTATGAATTGAAGGAACTTCTAAATAGAAATATTCATAACAAGATTATTCCAGGTCCGATCTCAGAAACATACAAACGCCTGTGTGGCTTAGCGGACCGGTCGAGATACGATAGGGTGTCTAAGAGCGCAGCTCGTATTTGTTATGAACCCAATTACAGCGTCTTGGAATAGTTTTATTGCTGTGTCAAAGTAGCCAACAGTCCCGTTTACTGAACAGCATTTGTGATTGGTAAACCAAACGTGGCTGTTTCATATAAACAGAAACCACTGTCACTTCTTCTGGACATCGCTATGTAGCGTTTAGTGGAAGATTTTTTGTGCTGTTGATGTCCGTAAATTCCTTTCCTTAAGCCGAACCAAAGAATACAAGTAATAATTATTTACTAATTTATATTCGTCTATACAACCTCAAGGTTTGAGCTGTGACAAAGACGACGGAATTCCTCCGTCCTTACCCCCCCGCCCCTCTCTCTCTCTCTCTCTCTCTCTCTCTCACCTCTTTTTTCAAGGCGTCGTAATTTGTGTTGTCATGACATACTGTCGTGTCATTCCTGACCATTAGATTGATTTCAACCCCAAATATCAGTATATTTAACGGGCGTTACTGCTGTTCGTTGAGATCTGTCTGTCATATTGAGTTGCTAAAATATCGATCCCTATCGTCTTCCTGAAAAGAGAAAGAGGTGAATCGTGTGTCGATTTTGAGTTGTACCACCTCGTTTTCCTATCTCCATACTCGGCAGCACAAACGCAACACTGCTCACCATAAACGTTAATCATTTAGCTACCGAAGGGTGTCAATGTGCGCGAACTTCTCGCAGAAAAATACACGAGTACTCAAGTTTTGACACCAGTATTGCAAATATCATCTTGTTCGTGGCCTGTGCTTCGCATCCGTGGATATGAGATGTTGCTCACCTGATGAGAATGTTTGCTAATCTTGTAGAATATCTGATTCTGGTACAGTTTGATTTGTATTGACTTGAATGGTCTTCACGTTGATTCACTGTACAATATAACTCACGGAGAAGGGGAACCATCTCATTATCTCCTGCCCTGACCTGATGGGCGTGCCCGATTTCCTTCTGCTTGGAAGGCCAGAGGCACGCGACCATTCGGTGATCAATGTGCAGAGGGGCGGTGAGGGATATCTTAAGGTAGCAACGCCCCTCAGTATTTTAAGAAAAGCGCCGCTGTTAGACGACCGATAGACATGCAAGGATGGTAATAATTTCTCGGTCACTACCTATTCAAATAATTGCTTCCATGGTAGTGGCCAATGTTTTGACGCAAGCCTGCACAGTCATGGCTCATTAAGGAAGGAAGAAACTGGATACAGGGGCGATGTACATACAAATGCGTGGTCACGCTGTGATGCGAATCTTCTCGGCCTGCCAGTCGCACCAAGTAATTAAAATCTTAAGACCTTTCGAGAGAGTACCTCTCGTCAGTTCTCGAGTGATAACTTGCGATGCCACTGCCACTACAGATGGTGATGAAACTAGAATTATCTAGACTAAAGAAGAGGAAGGTGTTGGTGACAAAACTAATCCAGAAGCTTGAGCAATTAACGTGGGCAAATCTGTGTGTCAGTCTTAGGTGTGATGAGAGATGATGATAATGATTTCTACAACTCGATACCTATAGGAATTTCAATGTTTTCAAGTGCAGAGATTCAACGACAAGGTGAGGCTGGCCTTAAGGTGACACAAGTGCCTGCCAACTAAACGTCCCAGAGTGGTCTTTCTAGAGCTGTTGCAAAAGAAATGGTTAGTTCGGCCAAAATAGTGCCATTTTCGTCTGTCCTCTTTGGGAGCCTACGTTTTAAACAGCGACCAAAGCAAATAGCGGGTCTCACTGTTCGGCCGTGAGTTAGTCACGGATAAATACAGTCAGCCTCACAGCCAAATGTTAGTCACCCTGTTGTCGCAGCATACCTGAGTGCTGAGGGCTCAGACGTTTAGGAAATGAGCAAAGCAAGTATCATATTGCTCAGTTTTCTCTACAACTTATTTAATAAATATTACGATGGTAACTCCAAAGTAGACCATAACCGTACCTTGGAGTCGTCTAAACAGCTGGTAAGGTAGCTCTACCCGATAAGGTAGCTCCACAGTCACCATTGCATTACTTGACAGACTTCCACTGGCCTTTATTTTCTCGTATGTTTCAGCATTTCTTGTAGGTCGTTTCTCCTGTTGAAAGAGCAATGACTGTCGTAAAAGCTGAACAGTTTAAGCACACTTTTCCAGTCGTTTCACTGCTAAGACGTCAACTGATGAAGTTTTCGTATCTACATCACAGGGTTTCATTCAATAGGCCTGTTTCTTTTAGTCTGTCTGCGATTATTATCTCCTCACCTATTCTTAACTTCATTATTAGCTTCATCGTAACCGAGTGATTAATAGAGAAACCAAGGTCAAAATATGCCTGCAAGTAAGAAAAGAAGCTTTTATTTGGGTTGTGTTTAGGAGGGAAAGTTGTAAGGTAGGTGGCCACTTAGCAAGAGCTAACAGAGTTTTACAAGCTAACTGCCGGGCTCGTCCACAACTGCCGGCTGTGACGGTACGAGTACTCAGTCCATCGCTAAGTAAGTCAATATTTATGATAAATTTATGCTAAATAGCGGCGACTAAGGTCTGAATGTATGAGGTCCAGAAGGCATCCAAAACGACGCCATTTTCCTTGACTTTGAATTCTTTCCGCACTGTCACCTAGTGACCAAAAAAATACGGGCCTACAGAATATAAATCCAGCTTTTTTTGTGTATAGAGGGCATCCTATGGATGTTCGCCCGCTTTGCTAGGCGGTAACGTGCTTGACTCCCGTGCAGCGAACCCGGGTTCGATTCCCGGCCGGGTATGCGATTTTATCCGCTCGTAGACTGGGTGTTGTGTTGTCCTCATCATCATTTCATCTTCATCACCCAATGCGGCGTCGAGTGAAATAAGACTTGCATTCGGCGGCCGAACTTCTCCGGGTGGGGCCTCCGGGCCAACAATGCCATACGCTCATTTCATTTCATCCTAGGGGATGAAAGTGAGCGAAAAACTGGGGGAGGGAGAGGAAGATGTAGAGGGCAGAGAGATAGAAAGATACAGAGATGGAGTTGATCCTACAACACATATCTATGATGTGGTGGTGACACTATTCACGGTATGGTCTTTATTATGGACATCATTCTCAGAACTATTGGCTTGTTCCGTAGGGAACTGGAGAGCTGGATGTTTCCGAATAGATTGTTCAAGGCTAATACAAATTTTTATTTCAATTTTTTTTTCTTTATTTCTCTTCTTTTTCTTAAAAGCACTTCAACAGTTTGCTGGATGCGACGCTAATTTTAGACGCCCGGTATCCCTTCAGTGACCCAGCTGTTTAAAGTAAGGACAGGTACCGGCAGCACCGGAGCGGTATGGGTGAAAACGATGCCACGCACCCCATCAGCTACCGAAAGAGGAAAATGCAGGGGAAGCGGAACACTGTTACTCTGTAACACAGAACTGAATAGGTGACTGGGTCGTACTGCGAGGAACAATATCACTTTCCCATGGCGTTTAAAAAAAAACAGAGCCAAAGATCAATACATTACTTAAGTATTACCATAAAATTTAACTGGAAAACCTTCAGAATTTCAGGCTTCTTCGTGTTAATTATTCGGCACTCGGTAACGCTGTGCCATAAAAGTAAGCCAAAATGCATTAATCAAAATCTGGTCAGTTAATGTTGCTCTACACGCTCAGATAGTAATCCAAGTTAGTACACATAACAGCAAACAGCGGGAGCTTTAAGTCACACCCAAACTAGTGAACTCACGATTAGTACAGTATCTTTATTAGCTTGGGCTCACGCAGGACAATGTCAATAAGTCGTTATGACAAAGTATGACTGCTCTTACAGTCACTATCAGTAACGTGAACCAAGATTTCAGTTAAAGACGAGGTCCTAACCCCTTTATAACCAAACAGGCATTAGCCATAACTTAAAATCAAACGCGCTATAATAGTAAGTTGCATATTAGGCAACTCGATCAACACAAAGTGAGAATCATTTTCGAAGTAGGACTTTACAAAAGAAACGTAAGGACCGCCACTGAGGGAAGTGGTCGATGGCGAAAACAAATACACGTCCATTGTTCCTTTAGTATTACACGACGTTAACTAAGTAACTGCGGAAACGCCTATAACGTAAACAACGTGGAGAAGCATAAAACATATTCATAGAACGAGCCACAAGGCACTCACATTTTTAAAAGCGCTCAAAATGCACAACAGCAATTCTGGGACCACACAGCAGTCATAGACAAATCATCCCCAAATTACAAAGAGAACACACGAAATCAATATAAGGAAGCACATCGATGTGTATACAAGCAGGAACAAGATGATAGCAGACTAAAATACGAAGGGCGTTCAAAAACTTTTTGCACAGTCTTCCCTATTTTTTTAAATTTTTGCAGGAGGAGAATGAAATTTTTTGTGAACATGTTTGGAACATTTAGCTATACATTGAGCCAACTCAATGTAGACCCCCTCAGCTATGACGCATCTGGCCCCGCGTTCTTTCCATGATGGAAATGCACTTTGGTAAAATTCTGAGGATTGACTTTAACACAACCGCTTGACAAAAGAAATAAGGTCTTTCTCACTATCAAATGTTTCCCGGCAGGTGGACGATCACACGACCAAAGGAGTAAAAATCAGACGGAGCCAAGTCCGGACTGTAGGGATGATGAGCAACAACTTTCCAACCCATTTTCCTGATTTTCTCCTGAGTCATAAGGGCTGTATGGGGTTTGGCATTGTCATGATGTAGTCCAATGAGCTGACCCTAAAGCTGTGGTCTGTGGGTCTTGATGGCACGTCGCAGCTTGTCCAATGGCAAACATTAACGGTCCCGGTTAATTGTGGAGCCAGGTTCCAAAAAGTAAATGAAAATCCATCAGCGACCGTTGTCGCAACTTGACATTTACTACACGGTCTATTATGGCTCACCTGTAAATAAAAGAAAATACTTTTATGTACCAACTTATAGCTAAATGTTCCAAGTATGTTCACAAAGAATTTAATTGTCCTCCTGCAAAAAATAAAAAAATTAGAGAGGACTGTTCAAAATTTTGGCCGAGCGGTACCAGCCGCTTGTCTGGAACCGAGCGACCGCTACGGTCGCAGGTTCGAATCCTGCCTCGGGCATGGATGTGTGTGATGTCCTTAGGTTAGTTAGGTTTAAGTAGTTCTAAGTTCCAGGGGACTGATGACCTCAGATGTTTAGTCCATAGTGCTTAGAGCCATTTTGCAAATTTTTTAAACGCCGTTTGTACAATCAGACAAATATAATACCGGTCAGACACAGTTCTCAGAAAAAACATGTCCACAGATCAGGCAGGCCACTAAGTGGACATCTAACGAGCAATGCTACCTGCAATCCCAATTTAGTGACTGGTATTGCGCACTGTACACACACGTTAAGCGTTTCCGATCATCCCCTCGGAAACATGCAAACTATTTCCTCGTAGTTAAACACTACTCGTGTCATATGAGTAAGACATTCAATTAACCCGACTTCAAACAGTAGCCACACAGTCTTAACACAAGCTACTACAACACAATAGACAGCCATATTGTACGCACCGTCTTTCACGTCGTTGCACTAACAACACATGTTAGCCTCACTGCCGATCACACGTCAAAGTGGAACCACTCGCAGTGGAGCTATAATCGATTCCCGGACGCACGATCCTAACAAAGGAGCAACACGTACGCCACTGACCCTACAAACCGACACTGACAACAGCTTGTGTGTGCCAGCCGCAGGGAGAATTCTAACAGTGTACTCCCAGCGCAACCCGACGCGTGTGTACTTAATACCTGCTCTCAAGCCACAGCGGAACCACTCTCCATAGAGGTATAACAGATTCCCGAGCACAGGACACAAAGTAGAGCAGGAACACATTAGTCTTAAACTCTCCCTACAAAAGACTACCGGCAATCTCTTATGAATTGCCAGCCACCTGAAACAACTCTAATCTCGTGTTCGTAGGTCCTAAACGAGGCTAAACAGTACATCCACACTGCAAAGCACAACTTTCTCGACTAAACAAACACATAACAGACAATAAAAGTCCAACCCGGGACTACAGACACCTAAATGGGAGAAGCACGACTGGAGAAGTGAACAAACATTTAGCTGACTGTAGCTAGTAAGAAGGATGCTAACGCGTACGCAAACTCTCTACATGGCCCATAACTTGGAGGGATCATGGCTGTAACATGAACACCTGAGTATGAAGTGCGTTCAATAAGCAATGCTACACTTTTTTCGGAAAGCTGGTTGGTTTTATTAACGATTCCAATAAATCGTATTACTCCCCACTCTTTTGGCTACAAAACTCTATTTTTCGACATGATCACCATTCATTGCGACGGCTCAACGCCACTTTACTGGGAGGACCTGCGTCCATCATCCACGTACTGCTCCCCACAGAGTGCGTCCTTCATTGGACCAGAATTCGGAAGGTGCGAGATCCTGAGTGCAGGGCGGATGACGAAGAACAGTCCAATGAAGTTTCGTGAGCTTCTCTCGTGTGGGCAGACTAGTGTGAGGTCTTGCGTTGTTATGGGGAATGAGAAGTTCGTTGGCCGACTGCTGTGGCCGAGCGGATCTAGGCGCTTCGGTCAGGAACCGCGCTGCTGCTTCGGTTGCAGGTTCGAATCCTGCCTCGGGAATGGCTGTGTGTGATGTCCTTAGGTTTAAGTCTAGGGGACTGATGACCACAGATGTTAAGTCCCATAGTGCTTATAGCCATTTGAACCAATTTTTTGAGGAGTTCGTTTGCATTTAATTTCCTGAGGGTGGCACAGTTTACATACGTGTTGCTCGTTGCACCATGACAGAGGACATCAAACCCCTTCATATTGCCAGAAGACCGTTACTGTGACTATATCGGCTGAGGGTGTGGGTTTGAACTTTTTATTGGGAGGCGACGTGGTGTGGCGCCAATCCATGGCTTTCCGTTTTTTTCTGGCTCGAAGTGATGAAACTACTTTCACTGCTTGTTACGATGTTCGACAAAAAATTTTCGTGATGAGCCACGTACCGCGCTAGAAATTCAGCACAGAGAATTCTTCGTTACTCTTTACGGTCTTCTTTTAGGCGGCGAGGAACTGAGTGGTCACACACCCTTGAGTACCCCAACTGGTGAACGAGTGTGTCAATACTACCAGGTGAGCATCGAGGTGTTTCACTTTGACCAGTCGATCACCTCAAATGAGAGTGTCCGCACGTTCCAACACTGCAGGAATCTCAGCTTTGTGCTGTGGCACACGGAAGATCGGACAGGTTTTCGCGACGTTGTTGTGATGATGACAGACGCCTCGTCCAACGGACGAGCTTTTGTTCACTGCCAGGTCTCCGTAGACATTCTGCAGCTGCCAATGAAAACGAGTGATGCTCTGGTTTTCCGCCAAAAGAAATTCAGTGACACCTCTCTTTTTGGAACGCACCTCCGTGACAAACTCCATTTTGAAGGCTTCGTGTAGCGCTGCCACCCGCCGGTACTTCATGAAACTACGGGGGCTGAAGCGAGTACATTCCAAGATGCCCCTCTGCAAATCCGCGTTTTTTCTATCGAATTTGGCCGAGAAAAAAAAATTAAACGCTCCTCGTACGTCACTACTGTGACGGCGACACAAACAGGAAGACTTAATCACGAGCGGATGAGGTGGCCAAGACAATCAACTAGTTACGCACCAAAGCACGTTCCTCGAAAGAAGATCCCCTCCGAGGCCGCTGCACTCGTGAGTTCGCGAAAACGGTCGCCAGGGAGTGTCAGACTAACAAACAGCGCTCCGCACGGAAGGTGAAAAGTCTTTCCAAATGCACCCGAGGTGGGGCCGCATGGTTTGTCATTTTTAAAATCTTGAGATAGTAAGCTAAATGTCGACCGGTCGCCTTATGAACGCTGCACAAGGCAATTAATCTGACGGGGCTCTAAACAGTAAGCTTCAGTTACAGCTTCTCTGCATACCAACGCTAAAACGGAGGGTTGCTGCTTCCGCTTTATAATCTGAAGTGGGGAGACAAGCTTTTTTCGCCACTGGTTTGTTATGCAAGTACAAGTGCTCATTAAACTGAAGCAACAAGCTACGAAAGTTTCATCTCTAGAGGGTAGAGATAAACAACATGATGATGTCACAATACGGTAGGGGACGTCGGATCGAGCAAGACAAGCCACGGCTGTAAAGCGAAATCCATTCAGCGACGAGCGCCCGAAGGTCTTTGCGTTTGAACTAACTCGCCCCGTTATACTAAAGAATACTGCAGTAAGATAATCGACAAGTGCTACCGTGATTTACAATGTTCTTGATAATTTAATGTTATATGCTTGAGGTTTCCACATGAGTACCGAAAAAATCCGTTCAGTTTCTGTTACAAGACAAATAAAACAAATTTAAAGGTTGTACGTACAACTACACACCTATGGATTATAAATACGAACAGCTCTAATTGGAATCATCACATAGGAAATCTTGTAAGGAAAACGCACCGAAGATATTGGCAAGAACATTTCGCAAATGGAATAAAACTACTAAGGAGACTGAGTACACTACATTTATCCATTCGCTTATGGGGTATTTCTGTAGGGTATGGAATCTTTAGAATATAGCATTGACGGAGGAAATCGTTAAAGTTTGTGTTATCGCGGAACAGGGTAGAGAGTGCTGTGGATAAGATGAGCGAGTTGAGGTAAGAATAATTGAAACAAAGGCGATTTCTCCTCTGCAGCGAGATCTCTTCACGAAAGTACAGGCACCAACTTCCTCCTACAAATGTTGAAACACTTTTTTGAGTCTCACTTACATAGAGAGAAACGACTGTCATAATAAAACGAGAGAAATGTGTGCAAGCACGAAAAGTTTAGGTGTTCATTTTTCCTACGAGCTATTCGAGAAATGGAACAGTCAAGAAATAGTCTGAAAGTGGTTTTATGGAACCACTGTCAAACACTCAAGTGTGGATTGCCATGTAGACGTAGATACAATTTAAAGACTACTTGTTTTAATTTTTGCTGATGTACAGATATCAAGAATGAGCTTTTATTGCAACGAATACGTAAGTCAACAAATTTGAAAGAAGGTAACGGTGAAAAAGAAATTAAATTTTAAAAACACTTTTGTTTCACAGATCACAGTTTTTACAGCTGATACCCGAAATTCATAACTCCAGCATCGCACAGTGGTGGTGGCGGTGTAGATTCCTATGGGACCAAACTGTTGAGGTCTTCGGTCCGTAGGCTTACACACTACTTAACCTAACTTTAACTAACTCACGCTAAGGACAACACACACACCCATGCCCAAACCTCCGACGGGAGGAGAGGCTCGAACCGTGGCAAGGCGCCTAAGACCCCTCGGTTACAGCGCGCAGCCATCGCACAGTGGAGCACAGCCACCAAAGCGTTGCACAGCAGCAGCTTAGTCTCACGCAACCGCGCTGCTACACACGACTAAACACGTTCGCTTATCCGACAAACCACGACCCCCCGCATCAGTGGCTAATGGAACTGGAAAGAAGGAAATGGAATTGGTTTCAGAAATGCCCTCTGCCATACTCCGAAAATTAGTTTGCGGAGTATGCATTAGATGTGAAGAGAAAATGACAGTCAATTGAGAAACCTTTTCTACTCGCACGGGGATGATTTCTGCGTGATAATACGCAAGCAGGAGATGATGACTGCGTATTTTCGAGCCTATTATCATTAATGAAATTTAACATTGTCGAGCTGGAGAACGTAACCTATATTGAAACACATTTTATTCACAACTGTCTTGGTCACATCTGTTAGACATACTCCACTTATTTTAAATACTTGTATCTCAATACGAAAGTAACATGCACGTCATACAACGCAAGCCAGCTAATAGTGTGTGACGGAGGGCACTTTTTGTACCACTAACTGAACCCTCCAACCCTCTTCCATTCGCGAACAGTGCATGGGAAGAATGTTTGTCTGTCAGCCCCTGTATTGGTTCTAATTTCTCGAAATTTCTCCTCGTGAATAATTACGCGAGACGTATGTAGAGGAGGATTTTAATATGTTGTCCGACTCTTCCTGGAAAGGGCTGTCTGGAATTTCTATAATGAATCTGTTCGTGATGCACAACGCCTCTCTTGTAATGTCTGCCACTGGAGTTTGTTGAGCGTTTCCGTAAAGCTCCAGCGCCGGTTAAACGATACCGTGTCGAAACGCGCCACTCCTCGGTGGATCTCCTCTGTCTCCTCTATCAGTCCTACCTGATAGAGATCCCAGATAGGTGAACAATACTCAAGAATCGGACGAACAAGCGCCTTATAAGCCACTTCTTTCGTGCGTGAGATACATTTCCTTAACATTCTTCCAATGATTCTGAGTCTGGTTTCTGCTTTTTCCGCTATCTGTTTTATGTGGTCATCGCACTTAAGGTCGTTCTGGATAGTGTCTACTAGGTATCTTGCGGTAGATACTATTTACAGCGGTTTGTCATCATAGTGTAGCTGTATAGTAGTGGATTTCGTTTCCTATGTATGCATAATATGTTACATTTATTTACGTTCAGGGTCAACTGCCAGAGCGTGACCATTCATTAACTATGGAGATCATTCTGCACATAGTTTTTATCTGGCGTTGCTACTTTGGTATACACAACCGCATCATCTGCAAACAGCTCCAAACAGCATCCGACGCTTTCTACTAGATCATTATAAAAAAAATGTTCAAATGTGTGTGAAATTTTATGGGACTTAACTGCTAAGGCCATCAGTCTCTAAGCTTACACACTACTTAACCTAAATTATCCTAATAACAAAAATACACACCCATGCCCGAGGAGGACTCGAACCTCCGCCGGGACCTGCCGCACAATCCACGACTGCAGCTCTTTAGACCCCGCTTGGCTACTTCCGCGCGGCTAGATCATTATATATACTGTAAACAGCAACGGTCCTCTCACATTTCCTTGGTTTACTCTGGAAATTATCTTTATATCTGTCGATTTTGTTCCGCTAAGAGCGACATGTTGAGTTCTGTCTGCAAGGAATTCTTGAATCCAGTCGCAAATCTGCTCCGATACTCAATAATCTCATAGTTTTTTCGCTAAATGGCAGTGCGGAACGGTGTCAAATGCCCTCCTGAAGTCAAGGAACACGGCATCAACCTGAGCGCCGTTGTCTACGGCGCTGTGGATCTCATGGAGGAACAGTGCGAGCAGGGTTTCGCAGGATATGTGTTTGCTGCATCCATGTTGATTTTTATAGAGGAGATTCTCATTCTTCAAAAATGTCATGATCCTGGAGGGTAAAACGTTTCCATAATTTTACAACAGATCGACGTCAGTTCTATACGTCTATAATTGTGTGCATCTGTCCTACGGCCCTACTTAAAAACGAGAATGACCTACGCTTTCTTCCAGTCGCCAGGTAGCCTTCGTTGCCCAAGCGATGTTCGATAAATTACTGCTAGAAGGGGACCAAGTTCTTTCGCATTATCTTTGTAGATGTAACACGGCCATCGTCACTCACTGTGGTCATGTATACCGCATAATGACGACTTGACGTGTTACTTTAGTAACAAGGGATTTTTTTATTCTGATGATTAGAATAGAAAACGTGTAACTGTAGTTTTCAATTGAAGACCTAAAGTCTGAAAAAGAGTTCATGATCATATTTCTGGCACTTTATTTCACAGGTCCGTCTTGATCACACAAACTTTTACCCTTCACTGTTACCGATTTCGGCTACTGCCATCATTAGATCTTAAAATATTCTGTTAGATTTAGATTAGATTAGATTAATTATTCATTCCATAGATCCATAAAAGAGGGAATCCTCCTGGGTGTGGAACATGTCAGATAAACACATCACAAAAATGTAATTAGAAAAACTTGAATTTCATTAATTTTAATGATCCTCAGTCAGTAAACAGTAAAATTATGTACATGAATTAAATTTAAACTTCTAATATTTACAGGTTTAATACTTACATCTGCTTTCATTAAATCCATCATTCAGACATGTGCTAGTTTCTTGGCTATTACATCCAAATATTGTCAAAAATTAAAGTAAATCCTCAGTTAAGAACAGTCAGATTATGTACAAGATTTAAAATTATACTTCCACTATTTACAAACTTAAGACTTACATCTGCTTTCCATACATCCAGCATTCACACAGTAGGTATTTACAACCAAGTACTGTCAAAATTTAAAGTATAATAAATTTTCATTAAAATGGTCTATTGCACTTGTTGAGAAACTCATGGATGGAATAGAAGAGTTGGCCACCAAAATGTCTTTATATTATGTTTAAATTGTGCTTTGACTGAAACTAAACTCTTAATGGCTGCTGGTTACTTATTGAAAATAAGCGTTGCTGAATACTGGACTCCTTTCTGGGCAAGAGTAAGTGATTTTAAATCTTTATGTGTATTGTTCTTATTCCTAGTATTGATACTGGGTACTAAGCAGTTAGTTGTAAAACGAGATGTATTATTTACAACAAACTGCATTAAGGAATAAATACACTGAGAAGCTGTGGCTAATATGCCCAATTCTTTGAATAGGTTTCAACATGATATTCTTGTATTTACACTACTCATTTTTCTTTTTATACGCTTCTGTACTCTAAAAATGTTTTCTCTGTTTGTGGAGTTACCCCAAAATATGATACTATATGACATAATGGAATGAAAATAAGCAAAATATGCTAGATTTTTTTATATTTACATCTCCTATGTCTGACATCATTCGCATTGCAAACACAGACTTGTTTAGGCGCTTTAGCAGTTCGTTAGTATGTTGCTCCCAACTGAATTTATTATCAACTTGTAATCCCAAGAATTTTACACTCTCAGCTTCTCCTGTTTCCCATGTCATCGTATTTTATACACACACCAGAAGGAAATTTCTTGGGAGTTCTGTTGTAATGTCAAAACTAAACATGTAGGTACATAGTAAGAGATCAAGAGATCAAGAGATTTGCGAATAAAAGAGTGGCTTAGAACTAAGAACATAGTAGCAGCGCTGTTTAGGGAAGTTATTGACGATATGCTTGGCCCCAACGAATCGTTCTCATCCTTTAGCCCTTCTGCCCTCCGTTGGAGCATTATCGGATGTTTTTCCGAGCTGCTCCCATTGGAGAAACTCTTTGAGTGGGTGAGTCGCCGTGCTGTTGGCTCCGCTCCGCTATTCACGTCCCTGGCGACGTTATCGGACGGCCACAGCCGCCGGCTTGGTCGATAAAAGCCATACCGCGCCGGCCTGTCCCTAGAGTCACGCAAGCCCGCTACGCACGCGACAGTGTCGACCGCGGGCGACTCCGCGACGAAGCAGATCGCGTGTCTCCCGCAGGCCCAGCCGGTGAGGCGCCACGGGACTCCGCAGGCCGCAGAAGCTCTCCAGAGGAAACACCACCTCATTACTGCGGAAAGAGGTCGTTACTACGAGGGTCACTCCAAAAGAAATGCACACTATTTTTTTTAAATCTATCTTATATTTTACATGTCTTAAACTTTTACAGGATGTAGATGCATCCTTTAGGAACAATATTTTCATTTCTCCACATAATTTCCATCCCTCTCAACTGCCTTATGCCATCTTGGAACCAGCGCCTGTATACCCGCACGGTAAAATTCTGGACCAACCTGTTGGAGCCACTGTTTGACAGCGTGCACAAGGGAGTCATCATCTTCAAACCTTGTTCTACGAAGAGAGTCTTTCAGTTTCCCAAGGAGATGAGTCACATGGAGCCAGGTTAGGACTGTAAGGCGGGTGTTTGAGTGTTCTCCATCCGAGTTTTGTCATCACTTCCATGGTCCGTCCTAGGAACCCACCTGGCACAAACCTTTTTTAACGGCAACACTTTCAGTATTCTGCAAACACTTCCTTCCCCTATCCCGCCGGAGTGGCCGAGAGGTTCTAGGCGCTGCAGTCCAGAGCCGCGCGACCGCTACGGTCGCATATTCGAATCCTGCGTCGAGAATGGATGTGTGTGATGTCCTTAGGTTAGTTAGGTTTAAGCAGTTCTAATTTCTAGGAGACTGATGATCTCAGATGTTAAGTCCCATAGTGCTCAGAACCATTTGAACCATTTTCCCCTATCCCAACGTAGCGTTACAATTCGCTCACTGTGGTGTATCTGTCAGCAGTCACCAATTCGTTAACTCGCTGCACATTGTCTGGAGTGTGTGCAGTACGAGGCCTGCCGCTGTGAAGACAATCCTCAATATTGCCGTGTCCGCTTTCATCACGTAACCTCATTGCCCACCGACTAACAGTACTGCGATCGACAGCAGCATCTCCATACACATTTTTCAGCCTCTTGTGGATGTTTCCAACTGTCTCGTTTTCACAGCACAGAAACTCTATTATAGCACGTTGCTTCTGACGAACGTCAAGTGCAGCAGCCATCTTGCAGACATGCTGTGACGGCGCCACTCATGGGAACAGGTTGAACTAAGTTTAAAAACAAGCAGGAAGGATGTATCTGCACACTGTAAATCTTTCACACATGCAGAATGAAAACTGTATTTTTACAAAAATAGTGTGTGTTTCTTTTGGAGTGACCCTCGTATTACCTAGCATTGCTGGATACTACCGTACAAGTCCTGGTTTCCAACAGAGGTAAGAAACATTACATTTTTACGTCCCTCAAGACACAAACAGTACTTTCACACAGCTCGATCTAGAGTCCTGAAGAGCGGTCTTTGGGTTCAATTGGACACTCAGCAGAGCCTGCTGCAAAGGTGTGCACGGGTCCAAGTGAAAGATCAACAGATTCTGAGTCTCACACTAAACGGCAAGAGAGTCTCTCGAAACAATGCTCGAGTTCAAGTGAACCCTCAAAGAACTATAGCCCTCCAAAGCTGTAAATCCCACAAAGCAGTGCTGGTTCAGTTTCACACTCAAAAGAACTTAAGCTTTCGGGTTCAAGTGGATACTCAGCACAAGATCAGTTTCACAAAACGTTGCTCAGGTTCAAGTGCACGGTCAGCAGAATGTGAGTCGCAAAAAGTAGTGCTCGGGTTCAAGTGTACAGTCAGTAGAATTGCGAGTGTCGCAAAGGGCTGCTCATGTTCATGCAGACACTCAATAGTGGGTGAGTCCCACAAAACAGTACTCGGTTTCAAATGCACACACAACTGTAGGTGACTCCCACAAAACAATGCTTGTGTTCAAGTGGACCCTCATCACCACGTGAGCCCGGGAAAGTGGTACTGTGGTTCAAGTGGACATTCGAGCATTGTTCCGAGGGACTCTCTTGCTGTTTAGTGTGAGATTCAGAATCTATGGATCTTGCACTTGGATCCGAGTACACCTTTGCAGGTCTCACGCTCTGCTGTGTGCCCAATTGAACCCAGACACCTCTCTTCGAAGTGCACACTCAGTGGAAAACGAATCCCGCAAATTGATGCTCGGATTTGAGTCCACAACCCCAAAACGCCGATCTGTAAACTGCAGAACGTCAAGCTTATTTTCAAGAGTTCATACCTCTGGTAAGTCGGGGGGAGCTGCTTCACAGGAGAAGGACCGAGCCAGCCGTTCCACAGACAAAGCAAAACTTGTCAATAGCAGAACACGAGCCGTTAAAAGTGAAATCCAGTTCGAAATGAGGTCACCAATACTGGACTAGAATGGCGGATGTTGTAGGTCAGCTGACGACAGGTGATTTGCACAGTCGGCGGCTACAGCGGCCTCTGCAGTACTCTTGCTCCCAGCGATATTCCCTATCCTGATCATAGCGGTATTTTCACCCGGAGGTAGATTATCCTCATGACTTAGTCAGTGCCGAATGAGGATACATTACTTCGGAAATCCTAAAACGAGATTGTCGACAGGTTTATGAGACGCTCTACCCCCGACTGAATATCCAGGGGATTAATCATTCGGCTATCTCGATCGGACACTGCGTTTGATTTCCAGTGAGCGGCATTTTTCCTCCGATTTGTGTTTTGAAGACAGTACGTCCGACGGATGCATAACCAAAGACTTGCGACCACAATATTTGGCGAAAAATAAATATATTAAGAAATACAGCAACACAGCCAACGTCATGCGAGTTAATTAGCCCGTAGCAAACCTCAGTACCACACGATCAAATATAGTCGAAACACCGGCACTACCATCTCCTTGGTGGTCTCAGCCATCAGGAGTGTGAGAAGTATGTTGATGGTTGTTCCATTTACCTAAATATTTCTCGTGGAGATTTGTGGTTTGCAGTGAGGAGTATAATTTAGCTATACACCGTGATGCTTAAGGCCCTACTCGTCTCAGGACGGTATCCCAACGTCTACCAAAATTCATAGCAAACCGTATATCGGCAGGCTGCTCAGTTAAACTCCGGAATACCAATAACGAACCAATAAAATCTTACTGTCTTACTACCGTAAAATTTATAGCATACTACTGATGGCCATAAAAGGTTATTTTTCCTCTACGAATGGAAAGAGCAATTGTTTGTACGTCGTTAAAACATGGAGATATTGGCGTAATCCAGGTCGGGAGAAAATTAATAACACCGGTACAGCTATTAATGCTGTCCACTCCGAGATTTATGTCACTGCGTTTCGTCATACCAGATATATTAGCATACGCATCGGCCGGGACATTCGCACACTGTTTGAAGCCGTTTATGTCATGCAAGAAATCGGCGACAGTGACAAATCTGCGCGTACATCATTCCTAAAGCGAACAGTGGTCGAGGGACTCCATTGGCCGCGGTTTCCGAAAGAGGGTCCAGGAATTACGGCGAAAGCCACATGCTATTGTTATTTTGAACGGGACTAACATTAATCGTGGAATATGTGGTAATTAACGTAATAAAGACAGATCATTATACAAAGCCGCCAATACTTCTTCTCATTTATGTGGCAATAAATCATTCGTTATCCATCCACAGGAGTAGCATTATTGTTAAATTCGTTCATTATTAATGTTTCGGATAATGTAGCACTTGTTTACGGTGAAAATGTGTTACGAAAACTGGAACGGTGCAGCAATTAAATTTTCATTGTATTGCTGAGCGGCGATACGGGAGCTACAGTCGAAATCCTCTTCGTATACTGACCAGAAAGGATGCATATCCTTACAGATCTCAAATTTTTTCTCCCAGAAGGATATAAATGTTCCACTGTCTCATTTTGAAGTTAAAAAATAAAAACGAAAAAAAAGCTGCTAGCAATCTTTCCATGTAGTTCCGTAAACAAAATTATTTGTAGGAGGAATAGAAAGAATGAAAATAATTTTTTTAAAAAATACTCCATATCTTTGTAGTGAACAATGTTCAAATTTCAAAACATATTCTACACACTAAGTATTTTCACAAATAAATGCGACTACGGTGTTACTCATATTTGTAGTCGTATACTTCTAATATCCTACTCTACATAGCGCACTGATACAGGTGCTATTGCAGGGTAGGGTGAAATAACATCATCAAATGATCTGAGGACTACGAAGTTAGTGCATCAGAATATTAACCATAGCGATAATGATCTGAAGACTACGAAATTAATGCTTCAAGATATGAATTGTAGCGATTCAGATAAAGATAAATTTAACCAACTGAAATTATATGGTCCTGCAGTCCTTTTCAAGTCATATATAACACTGAAGCGACCAATGAAAATTTCTACAAAGACCGGGACTCAAACCTAGGACCCCTGCTCACTCAACAGATGCACCTAACCACTACTCCAGCATGGCATAGAGGATTGCTCAACTGCACAGACTACCCTAGCGTGCCCCATTCCTCAATCCAAATTTCCATTCACACCTAAGCCCACTTTTCCAGTACAACTGCAGACCCTCTGCAGTGCTGTTCGAGTTTAAGGGGAACGCCAATGGGCTGAGACCTGAATGGAAATTCGGATTGAGTAGGGAGGCGCGTTAGGGGCAGTGCGTGCCCTTGTACAAAGCCACTGTGCTATGGTGGCTTAGTGGTTAGAGCATCTTCCTAGTGAGCACCCCTGCTCACATCATAGCTGTTTGAGCGCTTGAAAAATACAGGTTGTATTCGAGCATGCAAATTTTATATGCTGATCATGTCATATAAATAACGGTACAAGTGTCAGGATGGTGTTACCTGGACCAAAAGGAGCAGAAACTTCGTATGAATATCCACCCTTGATATGTCTGAATCATGCATTTTTAGAGTGTCTGTTTGGAATGCATTCCACCCACATTAAATAGTGCTTCACGACGGCACTGCATTGATTACTTTATTACTTTTAGTGTCCTAAGAGGATTGTTAACTGTAATCATTCACACTATACATTAGAGGAGCATAAAGCAGACATCTGCTAAGTTATCGCAAGAAGTGATCGAATGAATGCCTTCCATGAGGGAACAAGAATTCAGGAAACTCATCAGGGCTTCAAGGTATATAATTACAAAGGAAATGCTGTGGTGGCCTGTCACGCTTGTACTGCATTGTATCACATAGTTTATGGTTCAAGCAGACAGCACGGATTACGTATGTCGATCACACTGCGTACATTCTCAGTGATGCCTCGGTCGAGAGCAGTGGAATCGGTACAACTGTGCACATTGACATTGCTCTTCCTAGTTATCCTCACTACTGGCTTCAGACCTGCCCGCTCACTTCTTGACAACAATTTCGTCACACATTCCATCATCGTGACATTTCTACGTTAAAGGGCTGCCACGTACTCGTAAAATATGAGTATTTCGAGCACATGTATTTACAGATTTTTCTTCTTCCCTTGGCCCCAGAAGCGCCCAAAACTGATCGGTTGTGTGTGTGTGTGTGTGTGTGTGTGTGTCTGTGTGTGTGTCAGAAGCGCGTACAGAACTCGCAATACCGCCTTCGGACCAAGTCGAAGCTGCTGCTGACGAGTCCTCAATGTATTCATCTGTCTTCCACTTGCTAAAATTTCTTTACATAGAAATTACCAACTTGGCAGTTTTTTGAACACCATAGACTGATGTGGCATAACATTATGACCACCTGCCGACCGTGGTGGCCGAGCGGCTCTAGGTAGCTTCAGTCTGGAACCGCGCGACCGCTACGGTCGCAGGTTCGAACCCGGCCTCGGGCATGGATGTGTGTGATGTACTTAGATTAGTTAGATTTAAGTAGTTCTACGTTCTAGGGGACTGATGACCTCAGAAGTTAAGTCCTATAGTGCTCAGAGCCATTTGAACCATTTATGACCTGTTTAATAGTGTGTTGGTCCACCGGCGGAACGCAAAACGTAAGGATTCGCTGTAGCACGGATTCGACAAGCCTTTCATAAGCGTCTGGAGGTATATGTAAACAGCAGTTTATGCACAGTTCCCTTAATTTACGAACCTGAGGTTTGTGGGCGTGGAATTGACACCTGATACCGTCCTAGATGTATAGTCCACAATTGTCATGATGCGTCTGATTACTACAAAAAGTCCGATGGAAGCCCAAGTGAATGTTTACAATAGCATAACAGTTCCGCCACCAGCCTCTGCCCGTGGCACGGTGCATGTTTCGAGAAGCTATTCGTCCAGAAGACAGCTTGTCCGGACACCATTCTGTACCTTCTGTAACAGGAAACCTGATTCATCTGGCCACACGACGCGTTTCCGTTGATCCACTCTGAATCTCAATGGTCCCGCGTCCACTGCAATTGTAATTGAAGATGTTATGCGTCAGCATGGGTTGGGGGTTGGGTTCTTTGGGGAAGAAGACCAGACAGCGCGGTCGTCGGTCTAATCGGGTAGGGAAGGACGGGGAAGGAAGTCGGCCGTGCCCTTTCAAAGGAACTATCCCGGCATTTGCCTGGAGCGATTTAGGGAAATCGCGGAAAACCTAAATCAGGATGGCAACACGCGGGATTGAACCGTCGTCCTCCCGAATGCGAGTCCATTGTCTAACCACTGCACCACCTCGCTCGGTACCATGCGTCAGCATGGGAACGCTTTAGGGGTCACTGGCTGTGGAGCCCAACGTTCAACTGTGTGATCTGAAAAGTGTGCTCAGACAAACTTGAGCCTGAACCGCCATACTTATCTGTTTTTTTACGTACATCCTTTTGAACAGAGGTCGTGGGGGACCCCGGTCATTCATTATTGTACGAAAATGAAACGCCTGCAGCCGTCCTTATGATCTTTTTTATTGTGGAGCTACCAATTTCGGCGCCTCAATGCGCCATCTTCAGGCCTTAGTTGATGCTGAAGAGGTTATTACGATCCATATATACGCACCATCAGTGCCCAACATAACTGGTTCAATGGTTCAAATGGCTCTGAGCACTATGGGAGTCAACATCTGAGGTCATCAGTCCCCTAGACTTAGAACTACTTAAGCCTAACTAACCTAAGGACATCACACACATCCATGCCCGAGGCAGGATTCGGTGATGATGATGATGATGATGATGATGATGATGATGTTTGCTGTGTGGGTCGCTCAACTACGCTGTTATCAGCGCCCGTACAAATTCCCAATCTTTTCTCAGTCCAAACTCGCCAGTTTTAGGAATGATGATGATATGATGAGGACAACACAAACACCCAGTCATCTCGGGGCAGATGGGCAGGATTTGAACCTGCGACCGTAGCAGCACCGCGATTCCGGACTGAAGTGCCTAGAACCGCTCGGCCGCAGCAGCTGGCTGTCTGCCTCTCCAAAACACTGGAAGAACGGGACATCTTACCAAGTCACCGCTAACCTCGCTGAGAATGGTCATCCGAGGCAGTGCAGAAACCCAGTCCATCACTGAATACAATGTGAAGCAGTCCATGCTTCCCGGCTATAAAACAAATGCAGCTGTTTGTGTTCTGGTGTTAGGGCAGCCTATGCATCGGGCGGTAATTCCCTAGTCCCGGCACTGTAAGTCCACATATACGGTATGAGCCAGAATGCTGCAGGGAGTCCATTATTTGTCCCGGTCGCAGGCGGAGAAAATGAAATTATATGGTTCCAGAGACCTTTTCAAGTCTTATTTTAACTATATATGGCTTCCCGACCATTGACCTTCCTGTGTGCGAACGCACACGCTATGCCCGAACGGCATTTGGTAGATTAATCTGCCACGAATAATGAGTGTGATGGGCAAGGGGAGCGTGCAAGGGATAAGTCCCTGCAGGCGCACTATCCTTTGTGCTCTCGGTGGCTCAGATGGATAGAGCGTCTGCCATGTATGCAGGAGATTCCGGGTTCGAGTTCCCGGTTGGAGCACACATTTTCAACATGTCCCCAATGAAGTATATCAATTCCTCTTTGCAGATAGGGTGTCCATTTAATTATCATTTCATTAATGCACTATGGTGGACGTTCTACTTGTCACAGAGAATTGCAATTCTAATCATTTACATCTCTCCCGATGATGCGTACATGTTCGAAATTACGATGACATCGGATCATGATTGCTGCGTGCTGCACTTTTTTTATCAGGCAGTCTAACATACACTGAGGTGACAGAAGTAGTGGGATACCTCCTATTATCGATTCGGACCTCTTTTGCCCGGCACAGTGCAGCAGCTCCACGTAGCATGGACTCAACGAGTTGCTGGAAGTCGCCTGCAGAAGTAATGACGCATGCAGCGTCTTTGGTTGTCCATAACTGCGAAAGCGGTGCCGGTGCAGGAGCTCGAGCACGAACTGAGCTCTCGGTTATGTCCCACAAATGTTCGGTGGGAGTCACGTCGGGTGATCTGTGTGGCCAAATGATTCGCTAGAAATCTCCAGAATGCTCTTCAAACCAATGGCTGTGACCCAGTGACATCGTTGACTGGGAACATGAAGGCCATAAATGCAAATGGTGTCGGAGTAGCCTAACGTCAAAGTGCCCAGACCAGCCGGCCGCGGTGGTCTCGCGGTTCTAGGCGCGCAGTCCGGAACCGTGCGACTGCTACGGTCGCTGGTTCGAATCCTGCCTCGGGCATGGATGTGTGTGATGTCCTTAGGTTAGTTAGTTTTAAGTAGTTCTGAGTTCTAGCGGACTGATGACCTTAGCAGTTAAGTCCGATAGTGCTCAGAGCCATTTGAACCAGTTCACGTAAGCATAGTCCTCACCTCTATGGAGCCACAACCAGCTTGCACAGTGCCTTGTTGACAGCTTGCGCTATGGCTTCGAAAGGTCTGCGCCCCACTCGATCCCTACAATTAGCTCTTACCTACTTAAATCGAGAGTCATCTGATCAGGCCACGGTTTTCCAAGCGTCTAGAGTCCAACCGACAAGGTCACGAGCCCACGAGAGGCACTGCACATGCTGTCGTGCTGTTAACGAGGGCACTCGCGTCGATCGTCTGCTACCACAGTCCATTAACGCCAAATTTCGCAGTACTGTCCTAATGGATACGTTCGTCATAAGTCGCCCACTGATTTCTCCACTTATATCATGCACTGTTGCTTGTCTGTCAGCACTGACAACTCTAAGCAAACGCTACTGCTCTCTGTCTTTAAGTGAAGGCCGTCGGCCACTGCGTTGTCCGAGGTGGGAGATAATGCCTAAAATTTTGTATTCTCAAAACACACTATGGCTCAACACACACTATGGCTCTCGGAATACCGAATTCCCAAACGATTTCCGAAATGGAATTCCCATGCGTCTATCTCCAACCACCATTTCGCATTCAGTGACTGCTACCGAGCGAGGCGGCGCAGTGGCTAGCACACTGTACTCGCGTTCGGGAGGATGACGACGGTTCAAATCCGGGTACGACCGTCCTGCTTTAGGTTTTCCGTTATTACCCTAAATCGCTTGAGACAAATGCCGAAATGGTTTCTTTGAAAGGCGACGGCCGACTTCGTTCTCCATCCTTCCCTAACCAGACGGGACCGGTAACCTGGCTGTGCGGTCCCCTCCCCCAATCAACCAACCAAAGTCTGCTAGTTTCCGTCGTTTGGCCATAAACACCTGGGAAATTTGTTCACGTGCAATCCCTGGGTACAAATGACAACTTCGCTAATGCACTGTCCTGTGTACGCGGCACTACCGCCTTCTACACTACTGGCCATTAAAATTGCTACACCACGAAGATGACGTGCTACAGACGCGAAATTTAACAGACAGCAAGAGGGTGCTGTGATATGTAAATGATTAGATTTTCAGAGCATTCACACAAGGTTGGCGCCAGTGGCGACACCAACAACGTACTAACGTGAGGAAAGTTTCCAACCGATTTCTCATACACAAACTGCAGATGACTGGCGTTGCCTGGTGAAACGTTGTTGTAATGCCACGCGTAAGAAGAAGAAATGCGTACCATCACGTTTCCGACTTTGATAAGGGTCGGATTGTAGCCTATGGTGATTGCGGTTTATCGTATCGCGACATTGCTGCTCGTGTTGGTCGATATCCAATGACTGTTAGCAGAATATGGAATCAGTGGGTTCAGGAGGGTAATACGGAACGCCGTGCTGGATCCCAACGGCCTCGTATCACTAGCAGTCGAAATGACAGGCGTCTTATCCGCACGGCTGTAACTGATCGTGCAGCCACGTCTCGATCCCTGAGTCAACAGATGGGGATGTTTGCAAGACAACAACCATCTGCACGAACAGTTCGACGACGTTTGCAGCAGCATGGACTATTAGCTCAGAGATCATGGCTGCGGTTACCCTTGACGCTGCATCACAGACAGGAGCGCCTGCGATGGTGTACTCAACGACGAACCTGGGTGCACGAAACGCAAAACGTCATTTTTCGAATGAATCCAGGTACAGTTTACAGCATCATGATAGTCGCATCCGTGTTTGGCGACATCGCATTGAACGCACATTGGAAGTGTGTATTCGTCATCGCCGTACTGGCGTATCACCCGGCGTGATGGTATGGGGTGCCGTTGGCTACACGTCTCGGTCACCTCTTGTTGGCACTGACGGCACTTTGAACAGTGGACGTTACGTTTCAGATGTGTTACGACCCGTGGCTCTACCCTTCATTCGATCCCTGCGAAACCCTACAATTCAGCACAATAATGCACGACCGCATGTTGGAGATTCTGTACGGGCCTTTCTGGATACAGAAAATGTTCGACTGCTGCCCTGGCCAGCACATTCTCCAGATCTCTCACCAACTGAAAATGTCTGGTCAATGGTGGCGGAGCAACTCCCTCGTCACAATACGCCAGTCACTACTCTTGATGAACTGTGGTATCGTGTTGAAGCTGCATGGGCAGCTGTACCTGTACACGCCATCCAAGCACTGTCTGACTCAATGTCCAGGCGTATCAACGCCTTTATTACAGCCAGAGGTGGTTGTTCTAGGTACTGATTTTTCAGGATCTATGCACCCAAATTGCGTGAAAATGTAATCGCATGCCAGGTCTAGTATAATATATTCGTCCAATGAATACGCGTTTATCATCCGCATTTTTTCTTGGTGTAGCAATTTTAATGGCCGGTAGTGTATATATGAGCATATTGCTGTCCCAACACTTTGGTCATCTCCGTGTAAAGTTTGTCCGAAGTATTTGGCGCCGTTGCTGGTATGCGGCAACTCAGGGTCGATGGACAGCGCTGAGCGGAGCACACAGTAACCGACCCTTAGGACTGATGACCGCCGCGACGTTTCCGGTGACGGCGCGGGTAGCTTCCGCGTGACGGGTACTGTCAGCCGGCCACGCACCTCTGCGGCGACTGCGAGATGTATGGCTTCATATCCGCCCCCCTCCCCCCCCCCCCCCCCCCCCCCCCCCCCCCAGGAAGCCCGCGTGCTCCACGGGTGCGACACCCGCCAGAGCCTCGGATTTACGTATGTGCCCGGAAACCGCACACTCTGCGTCTCTCCCCGGGGCGACAAATCACAATTATTAACTCTGCGGTCCTCTGCACCACGACGCCGAACCGTAATGCGCCTCCGCAGTGTGCCGCACTCTGCGTTGCGCCTCCTTCCTGTGTGTGTGTACGTGTGAGATTGTGTGTGTGTGCGAGCGACGCTCATAGACCGCCGGCAGCGCGCATCCGGCAGGTTCCCGTGCTGTAACGAGGTTTCCCGACGCCGCTGCCTGCTTTAATTTTTTCCCCCCCAGCCCTCCCCCCCTCACACTCACTCCTCCTCCACCGCTGCGCCATTCCGTACTACCGGCACACCCTCATCGTGCCACTTTTTTTTTTGTCCGGATGCGTCAGTAACAGAATTTTTTTGTGCCAGACCACGATACATATAGAGATAAAAAATTGTTATATAATTCTGATAACTTGGACATTCGTCAATTAAAAAAAACGGCGCAGTACGAACCGTGGGTTACTGGACATGCTTTTCGTGTGCAGGAATTAATGAAGCAGTCATTTCTGCTTGGGGAAATGGTTTCCGGTGCCAGGGATAAGTTCAGGAGCCATCAACATGAAACGAATTTTCTGTCGGTACTTGGGGTAACGTTGTTCTAACCTGATGCAAAATTATACCTATTTTGTCACGAACCAGTTTTCGGTTACTTAGGAGCCCATCATAAAGTGACAACTGAATATTGCAAACACGTGTGACTTACACGGCTATTTCTTGTACAGCATATAAAACAAAAGAAACAGAATCATGATATGCAGAGTGCTTCTACTAGCGAAATCATCTTATTATTATGTCACGCAGAAATTCATTATATGATCGAAAATATCTGGACTCCCCTTTGCAAAGCGCAATTTACCATTAGATATCACAATAGCCGGACGACCCACCGGTATGAAAGGAGGAGGCGAGGAGGATTTTGTTGTCTGTGGAGAAGCAGTTAACAGCGGAATGTGTCGGTCACGAGACTTCAGTGACTTCGAACGTAGACTAGTCAATGGATGTGACATGAGTAACGAATCTAGCAGAAACATTTCATCCCTTCTAAAGCTATCGAAGTGATCTTGTAAACGCGAAGGAGCGGCCAAAACTAAACCATAACCAGGTAGACTTCATATACCGACGGACAGGAACCGTCGAGGATTGCAGATGGCGGTCGTAAAAAGTCATATGAAATCAGCGTAAGGTTCAAAAAATGGTTCAAATGACTCTGAGCACTATGGGACTTACCATTTATGGTCATCAGTCCCCTAGAACTTAGAACTACTTCAACTAACCTAAGGACATCACACAACACCCAGTCATCATGAGGCAGAGAAAATCCCTGACCCCGCCGGGAATCGAACCCAGGAACCTGGGCGCGGGAAGCGAGAACGCTATCGCACGACCACGAGCTGCGGACTCGTAAGGAATCACTCGAGAGTTCCAAAGTGTTATTAGCAATCCAGCTAACACTATGACTGTGAGAAAGAAGTTAAAATGGATGGGGTACAATGGTCATGCAGGTCATCATAAGCCACACGTTTCTCAATCAGTGCTAAGCGATGGAACTGGACAGTGAATGGCCGCAACCTAGAGATTTGGTATGAGGGTTCACGCTCTACGCCGTGGTAGTCCGATGGAAGGGTTGGATTTGGTGAATGCCTGGAGACAGGTATCTGCAATCGTGTGTAGTGCCAGCGGGGTAGTATGGAAGAGGTGGTGTTACGGTATGGGAGGTGATTTTCATGGTTAGGTTTATGGTATCCATACTTCACTTAAGAAAACGCTAAGTGTGGAAATATTGCGTACTAGAGGAACAGTTCGAAGACGATGTTTCGACCAGTATAATAATGCACCCTGCCGTAAAGCAGCGTTTGTGGACAGTAACATGTCTGAAATGTTCTGGTCTGTTCGGATCCCTGGCCTGAAGACAGCGGCAAACCTTTGGGGCGGATGAGAACGTGGCTTGGCTCCAGACCCAACATCAGTCTCCAGTTTTGGCCCTTGACGAAGAATAGGCTATCATTCCTTCACAGACGTTCATAATCTGATTGCTTATGTCCCCAACAGAGGTCAAACAGTTGGAGATGAAGGGTCACAAAGCCCATATTAATGCCCACAATGTGGACACTACAGTCTCCAACATCAGTCACCAGTCCTGGCTCTTGACGAAGAAAAGGCTATCATTCCTTCACAGACTTTCATACATCCCATGGCAAATGTCCCCAACAGAGCTCAAGCAGTTGAAAGTGAAGGGTGACACAGCTCATACTAATCTCCTTTAATATGTGGACTCTACAGTCTCCAACATCACTACAGTCTCCAATTTTGGCTCTTGAGAAAGAACAGGCTATCATTCTTTCACGGACATTCATGCATCTCATTGCAACTGTCCCCATCAGAGCTTAAGCAGTTGAAGGCGAAGGGTAACACAGCTCATTTTAATGTCCACTAATATGTGTCCGAATGCTTTTGGTCAGACAGTGTAGTTGGTTACATTTAACTAATGTGAGAAGTATCGTTTTTATGTGTATATCGATACATTTAACAGCAGATAGCGAAATAGAGTTTACAACGGCAGTATAATACTGGCATTACTAAATCTTAATTTAACAGAAGGAAAAGAGGCAACTGAGTTTCGTCACTTAATACTAACATCGAATTCGTTCTCATGTGTTCATTGAACTGCTTATCTTAACGGTATGTAAAATTACGCAATCTGCATCATATGGGTGCTTTAGTGTTGGAAGATGTTCGACAGAGATTATTCTCATGTTCAGATAGCCCACGTCACACAGCTCTGCCCTGCCGACCCACATATGTTTTTCCACGGTACCTGCATGTTATTTCATGCAGACCACTCTATGCCGAAGGTTGCAGTTTGGTCTTACTACTGAGTAAAAAGTTTTATGTGGTATTGCTTTTGTAAAACGGAACTCTGTAGTTGTGAGGCTTTTACGTTTTCGAGAGGTTATCCGAAGTTTTCCCGTTAAATCCATCTGTTCTAGTAGACATCCGTCATTTTCAAGGACAGAAGTAATTTGACGATTTAACATCACGTAGAAAATGTAGTCATTAGGGGGCATTCATAGCGAGCAGGGTCGAAAAGTCTGATGCACAAACGTCATCTGGGGAATCAGGTTTTCGTCTGTTCAAATAAACCATCTCAGCATTCGTATAAAGTAATTTATGGAAAGCGCAAAGTCCTCAGTCTAGATTGCCGTACTGATATTTGAACCCCGCGCTCCGAGAATTCTAGTGAAGTGCGTTAACAGCTGTCAAATTTCGAACGATTTTTTTTTAAGAATTTTATCGTAACAGTCTGTGCGGATCGCTTTACAATCTGAACCATATACGTCTTAGTACGATGCAGAAATTTCCTCCTATTAAATTAGGAAAATAAAAAATTCCAGGTGGCATCTGTCTGGTTGCGAAGAATACAAGAAGGGCCGCAGGTTATGAAGTCAAACAAAGACGTATCGCTGCCGTAACTAATAGTCACAATTTTCCAACGAACGACTAAAAGAACGTAGTGTCTTAATGCAGGATAACAGAATTCAACCCCTTGCTTAGAGGCTAGCCCTTGTTCCTATTAATAACATTATCGGCCAATATAATTTCAATGGAATATTTTGCAGTTTGGGCAGCACTCAAGGCACTTGGAGCATGTACCATGTGTTGGTGACCTGTTATACTACACACTATTTTAACTTACGAAACTTGTCTAAATTGTCAATAATTTAAACATGATACGGTCATACCAATAAATTATAGTAGAACTCACTTCGTTTTACATTCAGACAGTGTCCCTACCTGATAAAAACGCCGTTTTAATCCATCTGGAATACTTGGACACACATGCAGACACAAAGCCGACTGCTGTTGTCCAGATTATAGAAGCGTCCTGAGAGTAACCAATAACCTCTTCAAGAGTTCGTGGTTACCTTCCATATATTTCGTTTTTAACCACATCCAAACCACTGGGATAATATCGGGGGACAGTAGAGGGAATTCAATTGCAATACGTCGTCCAGGAACGCATCTTGGAAAATACTATCACGGTATGCCCTACAAGCTAATGCATAACACACAATACTAGGAGTAGAGTTGTCAATATGCAAGATGGTTCTTGGTGTAAACTTTTGTTGTAGAGACAAGTACGTGTCTTCAGTGATATTTCCGTCAATTATGTACTGCCAGTTATGCCAAGTGCCGATATTGCAGCCCATACAATTACACAGGTTTGGTTTAGCGCTAGCTCCAAAACAACATGGTCGTTTTCTGTATCCCAATAAGTACAGTTATATCGGTTTACATGTGGATTTGACTCGAAATATCGTCTCTATTTCCAGAGTACAGTACTTACACTGTTTTGATTTGTCGTCTTCAGAACGGAAATTCTTTCTCCTTTCGTTAAAATTTTGTGAAAACTGTTGTGTTTTCAAGCCTATGTTAGTATGCTTACGATTCATCTGTTAACATTACATATCATTTTCTGTTTCCTATTAGCCACATGGGTCAAGCACACGGTCCCATTCCACTCGTCACGTTTGACCAGTTACTTTTTGTGTGACGCCATGAGCGTACAGTACGAAGGATGTAAGCGACCTGTAAGTAAATGTTACCTATGATCGTGTTAATAACTGGGGTATATTAAGCAGATTATTCCATATATGACGTCAAGGGCCAAAGCAGACGGTTGGCACGGAACCGTGCGCTAATCCAAACATTCTCGACGTACATTAGTACCGACTTAGACACATGCAATCCCTAAGAGCGCAGTGACTTTAGTTTAACGTCTGTTGTTTCGCTCGCGTAGATTGTATGGCCTGTAGAGATTTTTTTGTTTTTATTTAATCGAATTTTTTATGTTCACAAATTGCAACACATTCGAAGCTTTTCACGCTGATTAATGCCATGAAAACAATGTCTTCTCCAAATGTACTTCTGACGAAAAAAACCATTCTGGTAGCTGGAGTCCAAAGTTTTTGTTAATCATGCCTTTTGCGTTCTTGTGGAGATATCTCCATAGCAACTTTCATTCCCTATAAAATATTTCTTTGTATCTAACAGAAAAGTGAAATAGCAGTTTTCATGAATTCAGCTTTAAAATGTAACGAAGTATTTTTTTAAAAGTTTTTATCTTCTACGGCACTCCCTTAGGAGTTGAATTTCCACGTATATTTTGTTTCTAACCGAGAAGTCCAATACCATTTGTCATAGATGTAATCTCTTCAGTAATTCTTTAGTAATTATTTATTTTCAAAAAAACTTTCACCCACTGTATTACTCCCTTAGTCATTGAATTTCCAAAAAATGCCGAAACATGCATTTTTTATTTTCTGACTGAGAAACTAAACAGCAGTTGTCGTAGTTCTCGCTTCAAAATTTCCTTAATGGCTGAAACATACTTTCAAAAAGCCTTTCATCCCCTATTTCACTCCCCGTCCTCCATAGCAATGGAATTTCGGACAATCCCTTCCCAAACGATACCTACAATATAAGATACACATCCTCTCAAAACTTCAGTGAACCAGTCTGACCCTATCTCAGGGTCGAATTTCCAAAAACAGCGAAATACGTACTTTTTTCTCCTCTGACCGAGAACCCAAACAAAATTTTTCGAAGATTTAGCTTTAGAAATGTTTTTTCAATGAAATATTTTCAGAAAACCTTTCACCCCCTTAGGGGTTCAATTTTCAAAAACACTGAATAAGATATTTTTTTTATTTCCGAGAAGTCAAATGCCATTGTTCATAGATGTAAAACTTCCTCGCAGATTAAAATTGTGTGAGGTACTGGCGGAAGTAAAGCTGTGAGGATGGGGCGTTAGTCGTGCTTGGTTAGTTCAGGTGGTAGAGCACTTGGCCGTGAAAGACAAAGGTCCCGGGTTCGAGACTAGGTCCAGCACACAATTTTAATCTGCCACGAAGTTTCATATCAGTGCACACTTCGCTGCACAGTGAAAATTGCATTCTAAAAAGAATAGTTCTAAACTTCCTTGATCATTGTTTTAATCCGAGACTACGCCGCAGTTTGCTAAACTCCATTGGACTGTTCTTCCTCATACACTGTACAGCCGCGAGCTCGCAGCTTCCCACTTATATCTCTTTGGCCCAATTAAGGATTCACTCTGCAGGAAGCAGTACGTGGGTAACGGAGAGGCCACAGCTTAGGGGATGTTTCCAGAATAAGCTGTGAGGACGGCTCGTGAGTCGTGCTTGGGTAGCTCAATTGGTAGAGCACTTGCCCGCGAAAGGCAAAGGTCCCGGGTTCGAGACTCGGTCCAGCACACAGTTTTAATCTGCCAGGAAGTTTCATATCAGAGCACACTCCGCTGCAGAGTGAAAATCTCATTCTGGATTCATAGATGTGGCTTTAAAATTGCTTCATTAATTCCCTAATAATGATATATTTTCAAAAAAAATCTCTTTCTATTTCACCCCTATAGGGTTAAATTTCCAAAAATGCTGAAACACTTATATCTTTATTTTTGTCCGCGAAACCAAATAACGATTTTAGTAGGTCTAGCTTCGAAATTGCCTTAAAAGTGACAGTTTAAAAAAAATTCATCCCCTATTTCACCCCCTTAGGGTTGTAATTTCGAAAAATCTCTTCTTAAAGGACGCATGTAGTGTTAAGGTCCACATCTTCACCGAATTTCAAGTTTCTATTCGTAGCGGTTTGGCCTGAGCGTTGGTCAGTCAGTCCGGACATTGCCATTATATATGTGTGTGTGTGTGTGTGTGTGGGTGCAGTTATCTTTTTTAGCTCCACGCACCAGTACTGGAGGATCTCTTGACCAGCCGCCTCAGAACAGATGATGTGTTGGCTCGAGACTTAGGTGGCCTTGTTGTTGTGTTACAGGGCTGCCGAGCATGCGCGACAGCTTCACGCACCCAGTGCACGTGTACGAGGGCGACGACGCGCTCATCACGTGCGTGGTGCGCGACGTGGGCGACAACACGGTCATGTGGAAGAAGGAGGACCGCGAGCGCCACAGCCGGCGAGTCCTCACCGCGGGCGACGCGCGCGTCACGGGCGACCGCCGCTTCGACGTCCTGCACGACGGAGGTGCGTACGTGCGCCCGCAGCCCCAGCAGATGTCTCGACTCGCTCCGCAACTGTCTCGAACTAAATACATTACTGGCCATTAAAATTGCTACACCACGAATATGACGTGCTACAGACGCGATATTTAACCGACAGCAAGAAAATGCTGTGATATGCAAATGATTACCTTTTCAGAGCCTTCACACAAGGTTGGCGCCAGTGGGGACACCTACAACGTGCTGACATGAGGAAAAATTCCAACCGATTCCGCATACACAAACTGCAGTTGACCGGCGTTGCCTGGTGAAACGTTGTTGTAATGCCTCGTGTAAGGAGGAGAAATGCGTACCACCACGTTCCCGACTTTGATAAAGGTCGGGTTGTAGCCTATAGCGATTGCGGTTTATCGTATCGTGACATTGCTGCTCGCGTTAGTCGGGATCCAATGACTGTTAGCAGAATATGGAATCGCTGGGTTCAGTAGGATAATACGGAACGCCGTGCTGGATCCCAACGGCCTCGTATCACTAGCAGTCGAGACGACAGGCATCTTATCCGCATGGCTGTAACGGATCGTGCAGCCACGTCTCGACCCCTGAGTCAACAGATGGGGACGTTTGCAAGACAATAACCGTCTGCACGAACAGTTCGACGACGTTTGCAACAGCATGGACTATCAGCCCGGAGACCATGGCTGCGGTTACCCTTGACGCTGTATCACCGACAGGAGCGCTTGCGATGGTGTAATCAACGACGCACCTGGGTGCACGAATGGCAAATCGTAATTTTTTCTGATGAATCCAGGTACTGTTTACAGCATCATGATGGTCGCCTCCGTGTTTGGCGACATCGCGGTGAACACACATTGTAAGCGTATATTCGTCATCGTCATACTGGCGTATCAGATGTGTTATGACCCGTGGTTCTACCCTTCATTCGATCCCTCTGAAACCCTACATTTCAGCAGGATAATGCACGACCGCATGTTTCAGGTACTGTACAGGCCTTTCTGGATACCGAATAGTTCGACTGCTGCTCTGGTCAGAACATTATCAAGATCTCTCACCAATTGAAAACGTTTGGTCAATGGTGGTCGAGCATCTGGCTCGTCACAATATGCCAGTCACTACTCTTGATGAACTGTGGTATCGTGTTGGAGCTGTATGGGCAGCTGTACCTGTACACACCATCCAAACTCTGTTTGACTCATTGCCCAGGCATATCAAGGCCGCTATTACGGCCAGAGGTGGTTGTTGTGGGCACTGATTTCTCAGGATCTATGCACCCAAAATGCGTGAACATGTAAACACATGTCAGTGATTGACGAATATATTTTTCCAATGAGTACCCATTTATCATCTGCATTTCTTCTTGGTGTAGCAATTTTAATGGCCAGTAGTGTACGTTTTCTCTCCGGCGGCACGCTCTGGTAACATTCAGATCCAATTGCAAAAATAGTGTATCATTCCTAACCACAACAGACTTTACATTTTTCTGACGTCCATAGCCAGTAGGTGTTAAGTATTTTATCAAATGTATGACACGCACTCATCTGTCATTACTGCTCGATTCGGTTAAAAAACATCGTCACAGTATAAAACTTCATACACAAGGGGCTGCAAAATACTAACACGAATTCTTTATAGACGAATGGAAAAACTGGTAGAAGCCGACCTCGGGAAAGATCAGTTCGGATTCCGTAGAAATATTGGAACAAGTGAGGCAATACTGACCCTAGGACTTATCTTAGAAGGTACAGGGTGTGCAGAAAAGGGCTCCCTGATTTCAAAATTAAATATCTCGACAAAGATCGATAGAGGAATGCAGTCAACGGTATGTTTATTGTGAAAGTTGTAAGAAGTTTATACACCAGTTTGAAATAATAGTTACAAAAGCTGCTAACAGATGGCGCTGTACGCTCTACAGCTCATATCAGCATACATAAGTGAAATAATCGTATGAAAAGAATCTTTGCAAACAATCACTTCACAATGTTTTCAAAATGTTCGCCGTTGGCACTACAGAGGTGGCGCAAACGAAGAATGAAATTCGTCATCACATTTCGTAGTGTCTCAACCGAAATGGATTCACATGCCACAGAGATAGCTGATTCAAGCTCGTCCAGCGTGGCGGGTAGACCATGTCTTTCCCTGTGCCCCACAAAAAAAAAGGTCACAGGGAGTCAAATCCGGCGAATATGGAGGCCAATCCATGCCTGCACCAGTAAATTTGGGATATTCCAAAGCAATGACCCGATTCCCGAAGCATTCCTCAAGAAAGAGAACACTTGTTCGGTCCGATGTAGTCGGGCTCCATCTTGCATAAACCATTCAGTACCTGGTCGATCCTCTAACGCTTGCTGTGTGGCGACAAATTGTTCCAAAATTGCAACGTAACGTGCACCAGTGACCGTTTCTCGAATGAAAAAAGGGCCAATAATGCCTCTGCTGCATACTGCAGCCCACACAGTAACTTTAGGAGAATACAAGGGTTTCGCTTTACACCAATATGGATTTTCGGAAGCCCAAAATCGCCAGTTTTGCTTATTCACGTATCCATTCAGGTGGCAGTGTGCTTCATCTGTAAACCAGATGCAGCCAACATTAAATCCTTCACTATCAATCATTGTGAGCAAACCTTTGTTGCACAGCTCGTACGGGTATGAGCCTGGTGCGTTTGAATTTTGAATGGAAACATGTGCAGGCTCTTTCTCAGTATTTTCTGCGTACTGGAACGCTTCAAACCAGTCTCAGATGCAATTCTATGGACGGATAACATTGGAGTTCGCTGAATAATTCCAGAAACTGTGGCGATATTTTCAGGCGTAACTGCGGTTAGCTTGCGGCCAACATGCCCCACTAGATCATCAGTTACGCTGCCTGTTTGTTGAAATTTTGCGAAGAGCGTACGAATGGTTTTCGCATCGGGTCCTTTTGGAACATTAAATCGTGCTTGAAAACTTCGCCTTGTTGCCGTAGGACTCTCTTCTAACCTCTGGTATTATAGCACCAGAAAAACGCGTTGTTCAATGGAGTACATGGTTTTAATCTCTTCCTCCGGTACGCTAACCTTCTTTCACGTTTCAATAGTGGAACTGATCGCTCTGGGCTACGGATCACTATTTTTACTAGGCATTACGTATGGTGGTTACAGCGCCATCTGTTAGCAGCTTTTGTAACTATTATTTCAAACTGCTGTATAAACTTCTTACAGTTTTCACAATAAACATACCGTTTACTGCCTTCCTCTATAGATCTCTGTTTTCGATATATTTAATTTTGAAATCAGTGAGTCCTTTTCTGGACACCCTGTAGATTAAGGAAAGGCGAACCTACGTTCCTAGCATTTGTAGACTTAGAGAAAGCTTTTGACAATGTTGACTGGAATACTCTCTTTCAAATTCTGAAGGTGGCAGGGGTAAAATACAGGGAGCGAAAGACTATTTACAATTTGTACAGAAACCAGAAGGCAGTTATAGGAGTCGAGGGGCATGAAAGGGAAGCAGCGGTTGGGAAGGGAGTGAGACAGGGTTGTAGCCTCTCCGCGATGTTATTCAATCTGTATATTGAGCAAGCAATAAAGGGAACAAAAGAAAAATTCGGAGTAGGTATTAAAATCCATGGGGAAGAAACAAAATCTTTGAGGTTCGCCGATGACATTGTAATTCTGTCAGAGACAGCAAAGGACTTGGAAGAGCAGCTGAACGGAATGGACAGTATCTTGAAAGGAGGATATAAGATGCAAAAGCAAAACGAAGATAATGGAATGTAGTCGACTTAAGTCGGGTGATGCTGAGGAAATTAGATTAGGAAATGAGACACTCAAAGTAGTAAAGGAGTTTTGCTATTTGCGAAGCAAAATAACTGATGGTGGTAGAAGTAGAGATGATCTAAAATAATGACTGGCAATGGTAAGGAAAGGGTTTCTGAAGAAAGGAAACTGGTTGACATCAAGTATAGATTTAAGTGTTAGGAAGTCGTTTCTGAAAGTATTTGTATGGCGTGTAGCCATGTATGGAAGTGAAACATGGACGATAAATAGTTTGGACAAGAAGAGAATAGAAGCTTTCGAAATGTGGTGCTACAGAAGAATACTGAAGATTAGATGGGTAGATCACATAACCAATGAGGAGGTGCTGAATAGAATTGGGGAGAAGAGAAATTTGTGGCACACCTTGACTAGAAGAAGGGATCGGTTTGCAGGACATGTTCTGAGGCAGCAAGGGATCACCAATTTAGTATTGGAGGGCAGCGTGGAGGGTAAAAATTGTAGAGGATGACTAAGAGACGAATGCACTAAGTAGATTCAGAAGGATGTAGGTTGCAGTAGGTACTGGGAGATGAAGAAGCTTGCACAAGATAGAGTAGCATGGAGAGATGCATCAAACGGTTCTCAGGACTGAAGACCACAACAACAACTACACAAGGAGCGTTCAATAAGTATTGCTACACTGGTTTTTCTCTGCCACTTTCGGTTTAGAAAACGCGGAGTTTGTTGCGGGAGCCGGCCGCTGTGGTCTAGCGGTTCTAGGCGCTCAGTCAGGAGCCGCGCGGCTGCTACAGTCGCAGGTTCGAATCCTGCCTCGGGCATAGATGTGTGTGATGTCCTTAGGTTAGTTAGGTTTAAGTAGTTCTAAGTTCTAGGGGACGGATGACCACAAATGTTAAGTCCCATAGTGCTCAGAGACATTTGAACCTTTTTTTTTTTTTTTTGCGGGGCATCGTGGAATATTCCAGATAGCTTCACGAAGTTCCGACAGATGGTGGTGCTGTACGTAGCCTTCAAAATGGTCTTTGTAACGGAGGTTCCTTCCAAGCAGAGAGTTGTCATTGAGCTGCTTTCGGCGAATAACCAGAGGACCACAGTATTCGCAGGCGCTTGTGGAGAAACTACGGAGAACAATAATAGCACGGTAAGTCGTTGGGTGGGGTTCTGTCAACATCCCAACAAGGTCACGCCAACCTGTCCGATCTACTATTTGCCGGCCGGCCTCGCGCAGCTGTTACTCCTGCAATGTTGGAACGCCGGATAACAATCGTACACCACGCTGCACAGTTGTAGGTCTGCGTTGGTAGCGCTAACACACTCGTCCAGCAGTTGGGTCCTCAAAGGTGTGTGCCCGTTTGGTTCCTCAATGCATAGGTAAAATGGCTCTGAGCACTACAGGACTTAACATCTGAGGTCATCAGTCCCCTAGAACATAGAACTACTTAAACCTAAGTAATCTAAGGACATCGAACCTGCGACCGTAGCGGTCGCGCGGTTCCAGACTGAAGCGCCTAGACCCGCTCGGCCACAACGGCCGGCACCACTATCTCCTCTCCTGACTTAGCCCAGAACAGTGATTCATATTCTAGAAAACATCAGTATCATCAGGTAAACTGCGATAGGTCGATATGAACTTTTTTGTTCTATCCAAGGTTCTCGGGTGTCCAGCCAGATCCGATCGTCGAAGTTTCACGATATTTCGGCAAATAACCGTTCCGCCATCATCAGGCGGACCTGTCTGAGCTGTGTCCGTGGTATTTATGTCTGCGGGCTCCCGAGTTGTACCCCGGCGCGGGCGGCCGGCGGGGCGCCGCGTGGTGGGAGGAGTGGGGGTGGGGCTGCAGCCACGCCAGGTGGTAGGTGCAGTTCATCTCCGTCCGCTGTGGCGGAAAGATCTCGCGTCCGCTCGCGCCGTTGCTCTTTGATGGTGTGTAACAATAGTTTCCAGGCCTTGCTAAGTTGAAACCCGGTGTCCCTGCTGATGAGGTTATCTGTTACCCGAATTTCTATAGCCTCCTTGTAGATACTGTCCCAGCAGGCACTTGTGGCCGTCAGAATTTTTGCTCTTCGAATTTCGCTCTGTGTCCGTTTTCAATGCAGTGTTCTGCTAGGGCCGAATGGCTGGGTTGGCGTAAGCGGGTGTGACGTTCGTGTTCCTTGCAACGGTCCTCGACCGTGCGAATTGTTTGGCCGATGTAGGATTTGCCACAGCCGCACGGGATTTTGTATACGCCCGCTTTCTTAAGGCGTACGTCATCTTTTGCCGTTCCCAGTAGGTCACGAATCTTTGCTGGTGGTCGGAAGACTGTGTCAATCTTGTGTCGCCTTAACAGTCTCCCTATTTTTGACGACACGTTGCCAGCAAATGGCAGAAAGACCACGGCTTGCTTCTGTTCTTCGGGTTGATCTTCATCTCAGTTCTTGCTGCACTTCTGTTGTCGGAAGGCCCGCCAAATCCAAAGGGCAAATCCTACATCGGCCAAACTGTTCGCACGGTCGAGGACCGATGCAAGGAACACGAACGTCGCATCCGCTTATGCCAACCCAGCCATTCGGCCCTAGCAGAACACTGCATTGAAAACGGACACACACAAAAATCCTGACGGCCACAAGTGCCTACTGGGACAGTATCTACAAGGCCATAGAAATTGGGGTAACAGATAACCTCATCAACAGGGACACCGGGTTTCAACTTAGCAAAGTCCGGAAATCATTATTAAACACCATCAAAGAGCAACGCGAGATCCTTCCGCCACGGCGGACGGAGATGTACTGCGCCTACCACCGGGCGTGGCTGCAGCTACCCCCAGCCCTCCCACCACGCGGCGCCCCGCGGGCCGCCCACGCCGGGGTACGACTCGGGACCCCGCGGACATAAATGCCCACCTGATGATGGCGGAACGGTTATTCGCCGAAATATTGTGGACTTTCGACGATGGGATCCGGCTGGACGCCCGAGAACCTTGGATGCAGCACATACGCCGGGAAAGCCTCAGATCACAACTTTTTTGTTCCTTTTCGTGCCAGGAAGAGCCTCCTGAAAATTTTCCCCGCACTTAATATTCAGCTGCACCTAGCGTTCTCGTCACGAACTTTCGCCCGTCCAGCTACCGGTGGCTCACGTTGTTAGTTAGCGACGTGGTCTCTGAGCTGCGGCCGTCTACCTACGGGCGTGACGCGGTGGCAGAGCGCGACCACAGCAAACAGAGGCCCGGTGGCAGTGCGAGGAGGCGGCCCGCCCGTGTTTGCCCACGCGCGGTTTGCTCCGGTCCTAAGACGCGGCGCTGCCCCCGCAGCCGGTACTCCGCGCCAAGTGAGTGGATTATCGCCGCGGCCGCAAACAGGCGCCACCACCCGCTCGCTCAAACACCCGCCGCCTGATAATCGCCAAACTGCGACTCGTAATGAGATTAGCGAGCGCCCACCTCGCGCTGTTTGCGCAAGTTGGCGGATTGGAGCGTAGCTGCCGGCTCCGATTCCCGCAACGCCCACGCAGCCGCAGCTTTACGGTTATCGGCAAGTGTGGCCAGCCGTGCGTTGCTCCGATTACAGCTCCTGTCACAGTTTCTAATCTGTGTCCTGTAATCGTACTTTACTGTCCGAACATTCGCCCCCAAGTCCGACGCCCATTAACAGTTGCAGCACCAGGCAGGAAACCAAATACCTAAATTTTGCTTATTGTGCATGTACGACAAAGAAGAAATTTTTGTGTAATTGAGGGTTATGCACGATGAGAAATTTAATACACAGAGAAGCCATCTAGAAGGGCCTTATGGATGGCCGAAGAAAACATTTCACACACCCGGCCGCTCAGAATCGCCTTCCCTTGGCGCGTTCATTCCCACACATTTCACCTCCGGAAACGATAGTTTCCAATACGAAAGCCACAGGACGACGTTCCCGTTCGACATTTCTTCTACTTCCTGCGCTTTTCAACCCTACGTCCAAAGACATTGTGGGGCTGCAACTCCATTGAAAGTGATCCGACCGTTTTGGAGTGTAATGAGTCCGCAATTTTTGCTCTGATATGCAATGTGGAATCACTAGGGGCTTTTCAAAACTGTTCGATGAAACTTGAACGTGATCTAGACCAGCAAAGAGGTTTTATGTTTTTAAAGTTCTTCTGCTTCGCCGGCCGAGGTGACCGAGCGGTTCTAGGCGCTACAGTCTGGAACCGCGCAACCGCTACGGTCGCAGGTTCGAATCCTGCCTCGGGCAAGGATGTGTGTGATGTCTTTAGGTTAGTTAGGTTTAAGTAGTTCTAAGATCTAGGAGACTGATGACCTCAGTAGTTAAGTCCCATAGTGCTCAGAGCCGTTTCAACCATTTGAACTTCTGCTTCGCGCTCACCTGTAGCATGACCAAGGAGGAGGGAGGGTAGGGGGGAGGCGGAGCGTCGAGGTACATTATCATGTGCGTGAATAAAACGTAGAAGGATCCCTGTAAGACCGCCTAGTTCGGCAATAACTACGGTGGGACCCACGCACCACTGTGGAGTACTTTAAAAATACACCTGTCGGAAACTTGGACATCAGTTTATCCCAACAGTTGCTGTTGCACCTGAGAGTAGGCAAACCCAACCTAAGGGTGTACTAGGGGTTGCCTAACCTTCAGGCCTTAGAGCAGCTGCGAGACCAAATGCATGTCCGATAGTACATTTTTAAAGTGCTCGACAGAGGTGCGTCGGTCCCAACGAGGGTGTTGCCCAACTAGGGCTGCTATTTTATTCACGAACCTGTTAACGCAGTTCACCCACACCCCCGCCCCCACCCCTTCCATCTTCTTCTGTGATCACGTCACAGAGGAGGGCGCGAATCAGAATCAGTGAAAAAGCATGAAAAGCCTCTGCTACTTCAAATCATGTTTAAATTCCTATTGGTTCCACCTTGTATACAGAGCAAAATGCTGCGATCGTATTACGGTCCAAAATCGTCAGATCAATTTCAAAGGCGTTGCAACTTCACGATGTCTTCAGAAAACGGCTGAAACGCCCAGGATGCAGCAGCAGTGTCGAACGTTGTCAAGAACATCGTAATGTTGTTCATCGCACTGCAAACTCTCGTTTCTGGCGGCGACATGTGTAGCAATCAGCGCCCCAAGGGAAGGGGTGACTTCATAGACGTCCTTTATTCCCCCTGCCGAGGCCTTTTTTTGTCGAATATGAGAGGCCGGCAGGCTGAAATTTTTCTGTCGGCCTGCTGGGTATCGCGGTCCTGACCTCCACCGCAGATGCGGCAAAAGGGATGAAATGTGGGTAAGAGAGGGTGTGACGACCGTCCCATCGTGTTATGAGTCCACGATGGCGTTGGACAGAATTTGGGTGCATTAATCCACCTTAAGACTCGCATAAACTTCTGAGCTTTGGCTTTTCTTTCGCATCTGACCGCACCTTGCTGCGTGAATCGCTGCTGGGACCGATAGTGACGTCGCAGAGCGCCACGCCTTTGCACCTTGGAGTCAAATTTCAGAAGTAAGTTGGAATGGGAGCCAATTACAGGGCTTCTAAGAAGTGAATCTTAGTTTTGTTGCATAGTGTAGCTTGTCGCTTAGACCGCAACGATTCACCGGTGAGACCAAAGCATGTTTGTTTGTTTCGCTACAAATCCACACTGTTGACTATTACAACAGCAGAGCTGCAAAGGTGACATGCAATGAATGTATCCTTTGCTATGGAAATGATTATATCTTTAGCGTAACTGCAGGCAAAGGAGGCAGGATTAGCGCCATCTGGACACGGGATGCCTATTGTAACGGGATGCCTATTAACATCGTGTCAGACCTCTTTTTTTCCTGGCGCAGTGCAGCATCACGATTTGGCTCGGATTCAACAAGTCGTTAGAGCCATGGTGCTCATGTAGCCGTCTATAGTTGCGAAGGTGTCGCCGGTACAGGATTTTCAGCACGAACTGATCTCTAGATTATGTGCCATAAATGATAGATGAGATTCGTGTCGGGCGATTTGGGTTGCCAAATCATTCGTCCGAACTGTCCAGAATATTCTCCAAACAGTGGCCCGGAGACGTGGCGCACTGTCATCCAGAAAAATTCCATTGTTGTTTGGGAACATGAAATCCACGAATGCCTGCAAATGGTCTGCAAGTAGCCGAACATTACCATTTGCAGTCAATGTTTGGTTCCGTTGGACCAGAGAACCCAGTCCATTCCATGTAAACACAGCCCACACCGCTGTGGAGTTACCACCAGCTTCCATAGTGTTCTGTTGACTACTTGGCTGCATGGCTTCGTGGGGTTTGCGCCACACTCGCACCCTACCATCATCTCTTACCAACTGAAATCGAAAAACATCTGATCAGACCACCGTTGATCAGTCGTGTAGAGTCCAACCGATATGGCCACAAGCAAGGGACATGTGTTTCAGGTCACGTCGTGCTGTCAGCAAAACCACTCGCATCACTCGTCTAGTGCCATTACCTAATAACGCAAATTTCGCCGCACTGTCCTAGTGGATACATTCGTCTTACGTCCTACATTGAATTCTGTGGTTATTTCACGCAGTGTTGCTTCTCTGTTAGCACTGACAACTCTACGCAAACGTTGCTGCTCTCGGTCGTTAAACGAAGGCCGTCGGCCATTGGTAATGCCTGAAACTTGGTATTCTCGGCACACTCTTGACACTGTGGATCTCAGAATAGTGAATACCGTAACGATTTCCGAAATGCGATGTCCCATGCGTCTAGCTCCAACTACACTACTGGCCATTAAAATTGCTACACCAAGAAGAAATGCAGATGATAAACGGGTATTCACTGGACAAATATATTATACTAGAACTGACTAGTGATTACATTTTCACGCAATTTGGGTGCATAGATCCTCAGAAATCAGTACCCAGAACAAGCACCTCTGGCCGTAATAACGGCCTTGATACGTCTGGGCATTGAGTCAAACAGAGCATGGATGGCGTGTACAGGTACAGCTGCCCATGCAGCTTCAACACGATACCACAATTCATCAAGAGTAGTGACTGGCGTATTGTGACGAGTCAGTTACTCGGCCACCATTGACCAGACGTTTTCAGTTGGTGAGAGATCTGGAGAATGTGCTGGCCAGGGCAGCAGTCGAACATTTTCCGTATCTAGAAAGGCCCGTACAGGACCTGCAACATGCGGACGTGCATTATCCTGCTGAAATGTAGGGTTTTTCAGGGATCGAATGAAGGGTAGAACCACGGGTAGTAACACATCTGAAATGAAACGTCCACTCTTCAAAGTGCCGTAAATGCGAACGAGAGGTGACCGAGACGTGTAACCAAAGGCACACCATACCATCACGCCGGGTGATACACAAGTATGGCGATGACGAATGCACGCTTCCAGTATGTGTTCACCGCGATGTCGCCAAACACGGATGCGACCGTCATGATGCTGTAAACAGAACCTGGATTCATCCGAAAAAATGACGTTTTCCGTTCGTGCACCCAGGTTCGTTGTTGAGAACACCATCGTAGGTGCTCCTGTCTGTGATGCAGCGCCAAGAGTAACCACAGCCATGGTCTCCGAGCTGATAGTCCATGCAGCTGCAAACGTTGTCGAACTGTTCGTGCAGATGGTTGTTGTCTTGCAAACGTCCCCATTCTGTTGACTCAGGGATCGAGAAGTGGCTGCACGATCCGTTACAACCATGCGGATAAGATGCCTGTCATCTCGACTGCTAGTGATACGACACCGTTGGGATTCAGCACGGCGTTCCGTAGTCCCCCCTGAACCCACCGGTTCCATATTCTGCTAACAGTCATTGGATCTCGACCAACGCGAGCAGCAATGTCGCGATACGATAAACCGCAATCGCGATAGGCTACAATCCGAGCTTTATCAAAGTCGGAAACGTGATGGTACGTATTTCTCATCCTTATGTCAGTAATACTTCTCATCACGGTCTATTTTATTGTTTTAAGCTGTAGACAATCTGCTAGTTTCAATTGTGTTTTTTCCCATATTTTGTTGCAGATCTGAAAATGGCCATTATCTACCGACACCGATAGTCTGATGGCACAAACCTTTGTGAATTAAACGAAATTTATTCATTAAAATAGAGTTGTATGAATGCGTAGTGTCTGTTCTTTTGGGCATCCTCAAAGTTGAGACACTGTATATTACTCTTTACCATGTAGCTTGCACCTGACGATACGACTTTAGGCCGCGAAACCGGTTGTGTAACAATAAAATAATTTTACCAACTTTCAGTAACTCTGTTCTCAATACCATGCTGTTCAACAGCTGCGAACGCCCAGAATATGAAATACATTACTGGCCATTAAAAATGCTACTCCGCGAAGATTACTTGCTACAGATGCGAAATTTCACCGGGAAGAAGAATATGCTGTGACGTGCAAATGAGTAACTTTTCAGAGTATTCACACAAGGTTGGCGCCGGTAGCGACACCTACAACGTGCTGACATGAGGAAAGTTTGCAACCAATTTCTCATACACAAACAGCAGTTGACCGGTGTTGTCTGGTAAAACGTTGTTGTGATGCCTCGTGTAAGGAGGAGAAATGCGTACCATCACGTTTCCGACTTTGATAAAGGTCGAATTGTAGCCTGTCGCCTATCGCGATTGCGGTTTATCGTATCGCGGCATTGCTGCTCGCGTTGTTCGAGATCCGATGAGTGTTAGCAGAGAGACCATGGCTGCGGTTACCCTTGATGTTGCACCACAGACAGGAGCGCCTGCGATGGTGTACTCAACGACGAATCTGGGTGCACGAATGGCATAACGTCATTTTTTCGGATGAATCCTGGTGCTGATGCATGATGGTCGCATCCGTGTTTGGCGACATCGCGGTGAATGCACAGTGGAAGCGTGTATTCGTCGTCGCCATACCCGGCGTGATGTTATGGGGTGTCATTGGTTACACGTCTCGGTCACCTCTTGTTCGCATTGACGGCACATTGAACAGTGGACGTTGCATTTCAGATGTGTTACGACCCGTGCCTCTACCCTTCATTCGATCTCTGAGAAACCCTACATTTCAACAGGATAATGCACGACCACATGTTGCACGTCCTGTACGCCAATCACTACTCATGATGAACTATGGTATCGTGTTGAAGCTGCATGGGCAACTGTACGTGTACACGCCATCCATGCTCTGTTTGACTCAATGCACAGGCGGATCAAGGCCTTTATTACGGCCAGTGGAGGTTGTTCTGGGTAGTGATTTCTCAGGATCTATGAACCCAAATTGCGTGAAAATGTTATCACGTGTCAGTTCTAATATAATATATTTGTCCAATGAATACTCGTTTATCATTTGCATTTTTCTTGGTGTAGCAATTTTAATGGCCAGTAGGAGATTTATAGAGATGCTCAACCCACCGATATGTGTCATTTTTCTGTATGCCTTTTCTTTCCGCACGGTCGCTTTCTGAAACCCCAGACATACTCATGAATAACACTGTATTTACCATCCCTCCTCTACATATGTTTCATAGAACTAATTAGACGCAACTGGTATCGATGAGGAACAGATCCTGCGGCCCATAGTACGGGGGACACGGAAGGGGCGCCCACGATCGCAGCCCGGTGCAGCACCTGGGGAGAGCTCGGCGCGGCGCGACCTACTTCTGTCGGCTGTCGGCTGTAGGCTGTGGGCGGGGTGACAGTTCTCCGATAGATGCCCGCCAGCCATCTGGCAGCGCGTCGCGGCCCTGTTGCGAGTTCACAAGTTTAGCAGCGCCGCGGCGATCGAAAGCATTTGCAGCGGTAAAGTTAAGCCTCACTCGCTGCACACTGGCTGCAGTGTCGCCACACGCCCGCCTCACAAAGTTCCGAACGACACAGTGAAACATGTATTTGTTTATCATGTTCTTGTTATTCTTTCTTTAACGTGCTCATTCTTTAGAAATGATTAACAAATTATTCTCTCTGAGCCGTAGATCCAGCTTTCAACCTCATGCCCAACTGGATCACTATCACAGAGACTTGCCTTTTTTTTTTTTTTCATACAACGCCCCACCAAGAGTGCCATGCGTGCACAACTTACCACACTTCTCAGAGCTTCTGTTTGCGCTTTCCTTTCTCCATTTGCCTTTTTTCCTGTCTTGAAGTAGGACAAGTAGAACATAACCGTTTATTTACAACAAATAAAATTTGCTTCAGACACAGAGTCTGTTACTACACATTTCCGTTTTCGGAAGACTGGTCCACCGTCTTCGGGCGTTGTACATGTACACTACTGGCCATTAAAATTGCTACACAAGGAAGAAATACAGATAATAAACGGTTATTAATTGCACAAAAATACTGTACTAGAGCTGACATGTGATTACATTTTCACGAAATACGCCTGCGCATTGACTCAAACAGAGCTTGGATGGCGTGTACAGGTACAGCTGCCTATGCAGCTTCAACACGATACCACACTTCATCAAGAGTAGTGATTGACGTATTGTTACGAGACAGTTGCTCGGCCACCATTGACCAGACTTTTTCAGTTGGTGAGAGATCTGGAGAATGTGCTGGCCAGGGCAGCAGTCGAACGTTTTCTGTATCCAGAAAGGCCCCTACAGGACCTGCAATTTGCGGTCGTGCATTATTCTGCTGAATTGTAGGGTTTCGCAGGGATCGAATGAAGCGTAGAGCCACGGGTCGTAACACATCTGAAATGTAACGTCGACTGTTCAAAGTGCCGTCAGTGCGAACAAGAGGTGACCCAGACGTGTAACCAATGGCACCCCATACCATCAAGCCGCGTGATACACCAGTATGGAGATGACGAATGCACGCTTCCAATGTGCGTTACCCGCAGTGTCGCCAAACACGGATGCGACCATTATGATGCTGTAAACAGAACCTGGATTTATCCGAAAAAATGACGTTTTGCCATTTGTGCACCCAGGTTCGTCGTTGAGTACACCATCGCAGGCGACCCTGTCTTTGATGCAGCGACAAGGGTAACCGCAGCCATGGTCTCAGAGCTGATAGACCATGCTGCTGCAAACGTCGTCGAACTGTACGTGCAGATCGTTGTCGTCTTGCAAACGTCCGCATCTGTTGACTCAGGGACAGAGAGGCGGCTGCACGATCCGTTACAGCCGTGCGGATAAGATGCCTGTCATCTCGACTGCTAGTGATACGAGGCCGTTGGGATCCAGCACGGCGTTCCTTATTACCCTCCTGAACCCACCGATTCCATATTCTGCTAAAAGTCATTGGATCTCGACCAACGCGAGCAGCAATATCGCGATACTATAAACCGCAATCGCGATAGGCTACAATCCGACCTTTATCAAAGTCGGAAACGTGAAGGTACGTATTTCTCCTCCTTACACGAGGCATCACAACAACGTTTCGCCAGGCAACGCCGGTCAACTGCTGTTTGTGTATGAGAAATCGGTTGGAAACTTTCCTCATGTCAGCACGTTGTAGGTGTCGCCACCGGCGCCAACCTTGTGTGAATGCTGTGAAGAGCTAATCATATGCATATCACAGCATCTTCTTCTTGTCGGTTAAATATCGCGTCTGTAGCACGTCATATTCGTGGTGTAGCAATTTTAATGGCCAGTAGTGTAGCATAGGCAGGATTATCTTCCTATTCTTTTCATCTTATTCTTTGACAGTGACAAGGGGAAACATGCGATCTCTTGATTTCAAACATATGTGAATAAACATCCTACGTCATGAAGGCAAATTTTCTTTATTGATTACCGCTTTCGGCTCATTGACGAGCCATCCTCAGATCTACCTAAAATGTTTTTCAGTGTGTGACAATCATTAACATCGTCGTATTCTTTGAGCTAAGTCGCTCTAAAATAAAAAATCGTAGTTGGTTAAGTAATTTGGGCAATATTGTTACTGTGCCCATATTTCCACACATGCGTACAAACAATCGACAGCAATGATAGTTGCATCTCCCATGAGTCAGTGTTTTCTTGTAGCCATGACGCTACACCTCAGCCATTAGGCTGACAGCTTTCACTCAGACACTTCCTTGTCCGGTTATGAATATTAAAAGTTCAAATTCAAATGGCTCTGAGCACTATGGGACTTAACATCTTTGGTTATCAGTCCCCTAGAACTTAGAACTACTTAGACCTAACCAACCTAAGGACATCACACACATCCATGCCCGAGGCAGGATTCGAACCTGCGACCGTAGCAGTTGCGCAATATTAAAAGTGATCTCTGATTTACACCCACTAATGGGTGATGCAGCTATCATTACTGACGATAGTTTGTGCAGATGTCTGGCAATTTGGTCATTTTAATAACATTTTATTAGTGATTAACGTTGTCAGTTTACATAACCAACCACGATTTTTCGTTTTAAGGCGACTAAGCCCTAAAAATGCGACTATATGTAATGATTGTCACACACTAAAAAACATTTTACATAAGTCGGAGGATGACTCGTCAATGAGCCGAAACTGGTAATCAGTAAAGGGAATTTGCCAGCTTCACATAGGATTTTTATACACACATGTTCTATTCTTTTTACCCTGGCGCCCTGAGGATCACGGAAAGACCTTACAAATGGTTCAAAAGAACAATCTGGAAATTATGGCTCTGGCTCTGAGCACTACGCGACTTAATTTCTGAGGTCATCAGTCCCCTAGACTTAGAACTACTTAAGCCTAACTAACCTAAGGACATCACACACATCCATGCCGGAGGCAGGATTCGAACCTGCGACCGCAGCGGTCACGTGGTTCCAGACTGTATCGCCTAGAACCGCTCGGACAAACAAGCCGGCCAAGATACTCAGTACACAGACTTTGGGAAGGCCATTCTTCGTATAAACTTTAAGTCCATTCTCCATACTATCCTTTCTACCGTGGGTGCTAGCCAGCTCGAAATTAGGAGCATGGGTGTGAAGATAGTAAATAACTGGAGAGAAGTATTGGTAGACTGAAGTTTCTCATTAAACGTAGAGTTGTGCTCCAATAGTCAAATTAGTTGATCGCTGTCCAAAAAAGGCTAAGATTAGTTTCGGAGTTTCGGTTCAATAAAGTTTGATTTAAGCAAATGTTGGTTCATATCAAGCTACACTCGTCTGCTGAGAAATTGCTTAATCTTTCATATTTCGTTCCTACATGAATAGGAACAACAGTCGATCGTGTACCACGTCGTGCTACATAGATAAAAGTATCTGTAATACGATACATCTGTTTAAAGTGTCGTACAACACTTGCAGTCTTCTTGCTTCGTGATAAACGCATATACATACGCTAATTTCATAAATGGCTTTAAAATTTGATCAAGTGTCCTACTGGTTAAATGATCCCAGTGACATGTAAAAATCTTGCCATATTATTTGAACAATTCTAGGGATTCCACCTACAGCGTTGAACCATTAAAATTTATAACTCAAAGATTTCTTACATTAAGCGCAGTTATGATATTTGTCATTTTATATACTCTGTCGAAACATAAAAGCATCCCAATGAATACCAAGTTCATCGATAGTCTTATTAATATATTCCTTGATACATTTGTAGTTTTCATTTGTTTGTACTCTGTGTTTTGCTAAGTTCACTTTATTTTGTTAGCTGGAACAGGAAGAGAGGGTTGGTAACATGAATTAAGGTGCATGGATCTTTCATGTTGTAGTTGTTAATTCATGTTGAATGACTTCAACATAAGTGAATGTAGAGCCGCTACAAAATCTGGCAGATACCGTCTGTTTGTTGCTAACCCTGTGACTCCTGTTTCCTGTACTGTGTGCTGTCGATGCGCTTTGCAGTAGCCGACAAAGCGCATTGTGCTTGTGAAGTGAGAGGCTGGGTGTTATTAATCTGTTTTGTTTTTGCTCCCACAGTGGCGCCAGAGGAGCTCTCCATATCAGGCAAGTGCAAACGCTCACGTGATTTGGGCTCTGTGCACGTCTAACGAACCCTATGCACGCCATACGCCCTCGTTAACATTTCCTACAAAGCACTAGCTCACACGGGTGGTGATGGCTCTGTAATGGTGACGGTTGGGGCTTTCGTAAAATGGGACAGATTTAACGAATACGTAAATACATTTTTTATTAATCTCGCACAATATACTAGCTGGGATGACAGGGCTGAAGTAAACTGAGTGTGCTAAGTTGGAATTATCGTATTTTAAATTACAACTAACTGATGTTCAGTAAACTCATTGATATGTTAATGGTCCATATGGTAAATTAAAATGGAGAATAAGTAATCACATTTTAAGAAAACATTACACAGAAATTTTTAGAAAATGAAGAAATATAATTGTGGCATATCAGTACCTCACTATTTCTTGTCGCTGCGTATTGAGAGTAGTCATTTCTTCGAGTAATGCTCGTCTGATTAATTTACCACCAACTAAAAAGTGGCAAAAATAGGCTGCTTCTATATATGAGCTCCCTTGGAGTCGATTGAAAAATAAAAAGAACCTATTTATAGAAAGGTGGTCGGTACGTTTCCATGCTGACGGAGTGCACAAAGTATAATCAAAATAAAATATAATTAGGCACTACAACGAATTAAAATATGACGTGTGTAGTTTTCTGCTCACGTCACTCGTTCACTTTTGAAAGCTTTCAGCTAACGTTGGTACATCAATCGTATTCTCACAGTAACTAGAACCACAAGCGAACATGAGATGATTTTCCAGAAGGTTCGCTACATGCTGTGGAATAGTGCAACATTTCACCCATTGTTGTAAATTATCTTCACCATGTTGACGACTGAAACAGGCAACAGTTATTCACATAGAGCAGAGGAATTTTTTTTTCAGTTATTTCTGGGACCTGTCAGAATGCACGAAGTCAAATCTCTCACTGAATTAGATACCGAAAATTCTTCTCGTTTTACCTCTTAGAAAGTGAACGTACAGTTCATTATTCCACACAATAAACAAATTGCTAAGTTAATATTGACTAGTTTTAAGTAGTTTTGACGTTTCAAGTAAGCAAAGTATCTAGCAACTGTATTTTTGCGCAGAGATACAGCGTGGCTTAGTAGCAATGGTTAACTGAAATGTCCTTATTTATTTGTCGGCTTTAAGTGGTTTTAGTTTCACGTAGCTGTATTTTAGTACAAATATTCGACGTGGCATAACAGTAATGGCTCATTGAGATATTCCCATTTCTCCTCCTTAGTTCTCAATCTGAAAATACTACTTCTTTAATGTGCATTTAGTCTTTTAGGTTTTTTAAAGATTTTTCGTAGGTAGTAGTTGAAATATACTTATCAGTTGAAAGGCAAATCTGAAGTTTCGTATGACTGGAATTCGCATTCTAGTAATTCTGACCGAAACATCATGTGATTAAATAATGTAAACTACGATATTCTTAATAAACTAGAGAGTAGATTACCCAACTCGTACTCGAAAGTCATAATTAATTCACAATGATTTCCCATACCATATTTTAGTTGCAGTTCCTGAATGTAGTCGAATGTAAGATCTCATAGTTCTGTAATATCGAATAAATAAATATGAAACACTTAACAATGTAATATTATTTCCGAAAACCGTACAGATAATTTTAAAACGTTTTCAGTGACTAACATCTTGTCCAAGTAGGTACATCTCCACTTAATTTGCAATATCTATATCACTTTAATTAATTCACTCAGTTTGTCCGATTTGCACGATATCAACAGCTCTTATATCTAGGAAAAGCTTTTACTAACATTTGTAATTCAATCATATTTATGTCCATCAAGTGGTAATAGGTGTAATGCATGTTCACTTTCCCCAGCACTGGTTAAGCCATACGTTCGATAATGCTTGTGCGCTCGTAACGAGTTGTTCATTTATGTGTGTGTGTTCGTGTGCTTTGTGTGTCTACGGTATCTGCTTGTAATCGGAACAAGTAGAGTCACTGAGACATCTTAATTAATACACAATTTTCAGAGGAAAATGTCGCAAGTTGTCGGTACGTCAAGAAGGAAATGTATCGAAAATGAATGGTTGAAACAAATAGCATGTGGGCGTGCGTAAACCGTTTGAACACTGGGAAGTACGTTAACAGAGTTCCTTTTGCAACATATTCTTGCTTGACAACTGATACTTCCCTACTGGAAACAGCGCTGCAAAATCGTAGGAAAGAAGTTTGTTGCAACACAAGGATCGATCTTTCTATTTTTTTCTTCCTTTTTTGTTGAATCGTTCAAACCCAACAAGTTCAAGGTCAGATTCTTTACCCCCTCAACCCCTCCGCCATCTCCAACTCACTCTTGTCGAACCAGGTCATGATCTCGCATTCCAGGTATAATGGACGGTAACAAAAGAAAGGAGTAAACAGTTTAAACTTCATCACAACACTTACTCTCAAGATTTCCGCTACGATTCCCCAATTTTACATCTACAAAAAGAATGTCTTACTGTTTTCAGCCCTTTCAGAAATTGCCTACGTTACAATGTATGCCTGCGGCAACAAGAAGTGAGGCTGAAGTTAGCCTGTTCCTACCGTGCTTCACGGTCCAAGGGTACGAAAGTGTAAGAATGTGGTATCAGGAACAGAATGAATTTTGGATTCATGCAAACAACCACTTTCACCTTCAAAAGATTCTGCTACAAAAAAGTGTGTAACTTGAATTCTTATGAACGTTATTTCACTTGACATCGTTATAGATACATAACAGTCAAGAAGAAATAATAACATTTTTATCATTTTTTAATTGTTTAGTAATGACGACTTTCTCATTCACAGTGTACGTAATCTAATGTCAAGGAAAATAAAACAGACGTACGCAATCTAATATCAAGGAAAATAAAACAGACTTATTGTAATAGTGAAACAGCAAGAAATACATAGAATAAAAGGAAAAAAAATATTATTCTGTGTTTTTACAAATAGTTACAGCCTACTTCAACGAACTAAGAGGAAATATCTTTCATAAAGCACATCACCACATGGTGTGTTATTGCCACCATGTCTTATGGGACGAAGATATCTGAAAGCGCCCACAGCTGCCAAAGAAACTGGCGATACCGCGCAGCAGAACTCCGGAAAAGGTTGGACAAGCGTGGTGTACATTCTCTTTAGTAAACCTGTCGCACCTCCTAAGTGTTCTGCAAATAAAACGCAGTCCTTGGATCACCTGTCCCCCAACATTTCCCACGTGATAGTTTTTCGTAAATTCAGTCTCTATGCATATAGTTGAATCGAGAATCTTTAAGTTTGTGAGATTTATCGTGTACCTGAAATTTAATGAATTTCACACTTTTTATTGTTTAGGTGCCATTGCCACTTTTCACACTATGCAGCTATCTTATCTGTATCACTTTTAAGTTCGTTTTGATCTGCTGTTGACTTTACTAGACGGTAAACGATAGAATTATCTGCAAACAGTGTAAGAGGCTGCTCAGATTGTCTCCTAAATCGTTTATACAGATTAAGAAGAGTAAGGGGCCTATAACAGTTCCTTGAGGAACCAAAGATACAATTTCGGTTTCACTATAAGAGTTCCTTTTAATTAATACGAACTTACAGGAAATCACAAATCCAGTCACATACTTTAGACAATTCTCCAAAGGCATGTAATCCGATTAGAAGCCGCTTGTGATGAACGGTGTCGAAAAGCCATCTGGTAATCTAGAAATATGAAATCAACTTGAGATCCCCTATCGATAGCAATCATTACTACTCTCGAATGAGAAGCCCATTGTATCTGACAATGGCGATATTTTCTTAATCCGTACTGGATATGAGTGACTAGTTAGTTTTCATCGAGTTTTTTCGTTATGTTGGAGCAAACTATGTGCTGCAAAATATTACTAAAACTGGTGTCATCTATAATAGATGACAAGAACGTCGGTGATTAGTTCTTAGAGCACGTTTTAAAACTATGTCGTCGCTGTCAGGTAATCTGTAACGTCTGCCCGACCGATACTGGGGTTTAGTGCTTTCTGACGTTTCCCTCTTACATTATAGTCGTTAAAACTGGGCAAGTGGCTGCTGTGAAATCTACCAGACATTGAGCCCCCTACATCCAAGCCTTGGGTCCTACGACATCTCATTCTCACGGAGAACATACGTGATGTTGGCTTATTGAGCTTGAACTTGGAAGTATTACATAACAACATAGCGCGTTTATTGGAGTACTAAGGAACTTTGGGTCGCGTAATGTAGCGCACGGCAGCGACACCGAGTGGTAACCCTAACGTATACTATACGCTTATCACGTTGCACGAATTCCTTCAACGACAGACGACAACTTGCGAACGATAAGCATAGTCATGAATGTGAGAACAGCGAAATAAGAAATGGAGTATTTTTTAGTCCAGTGCGTTCAGCACATGGCTTGTACATCTACATCTACCTCTACATCTACATGATTACTCTGCAATTCACATTTAAGTGCTTGGCAGAAGGTTCATCGAACCACAATCATACTATCTCTCTGCCACGAACACCTAAACCTTTCTGTTCGAGCTCTGATTTCTCTTATTTTATTTTGATGATCATTCCTACCTATGTAGGTTGGGCTAAACAAAATATTTTCGCATTCGGAAGAGAAAGTTGGTGACTGAAATTTCGTAAATAGATCTCGCCGCGACGAAAAAACGTCTATGCTTTAATGACTTCCATCCCAACTCGCGTATTATATCTGCCACACTCTCTCCCCTATTACGTGATAATACAAAACGAGCTGCCCTTTTTTGCATCCTTTCGATGTCCTCCGTCAATCCCACCTGGTACGGATCCCACACCGCGCAGCAATATTCTAACAGAGGACGAACGAGTGTAGTGTAAGCTGTCTCTTTAGTGGACTTGTTGCATCTTCTAAGTGTCCTGCCAATGAAACGCAACCTTTGGCTCGCCTTCCCCACATATTATGTATGTGTTCTTTCCAACTGGAGTTGTTCGTAATTTTAACACCCAGGTACTTAGTTGAATTGACAGCCTTGAGAATTGTACTATTTATCGAGTAATCGAATTCCAACGGATTTCTTTTGGAACTCATGTGGATCACCTCACACTTTTCGTTATTTAGCGTCAACTGCGACCTGCCACACCATACAGCAATCTTTTCTAAATCGTTTTGCAACTGATACCGGTCTTCGTATGACCTTACTAGACGGTAAATTACAGCATCATCTGCGAACAACCTAAGATAAGTGCTCAATTGTCACCCAGGTCATTTATATAGATCAGGAACAGCAGAGGTCCCAGGACGCTGCCCTGGGGAACACCTGATATCACTTTACTCGATGATTTGCCGTCTATTACTATGAACTGCGACCTTCCTGACAGGAAATCACGAATCCAATCGCACAACTGAGAAGATACCCCATAGGCCCGCAGCTTGATTAGAAGTCGCTTGTGAGGAACGGTGTCAAAAGCTTTCCCGAAATCTAGAAATACGGAATCAACTTGAGATCCCCTGTCGATAGCGGCCATTACTTCGTGCGAATAAAGAGCTAGCTGAATTGTACAATAACAATATACGAGGGAATACATTTTTTTCTCGGCTAATTTCGGTTGAAAAAATGATGAATTTGCAGTGAGACATCGTGAAATATTCCTCCTTCAGCCACTACTGATTTCGGTAGTGGCGGCGCTACACGTGGCCTTCAAAATGGCGTCTGTAACGGAAGGAGCCTCCCAGATGAGTGTACATGTACAGTCGGGCGTCCCCTGGGCAACGGTAAATACCGGAAGATCCTTCCACACATAGAGCTACGTCTAAAACGACATGTAACGGAAGTGTATTCCAGGCAGAGAGCGGTCGTTGAGTTTTTTTGGTGGAAAACCAGAGTATTGCAGATATTTTTGGACCCTTGCAATATGCCTACGAAGACGTATCAGTGAACAAAAGCACGGCGAGTCATTGGGCACGTATCATACCAACAAGGTAGCTCAAACCTATCCGCTCTCCCGCGTGCCGACTGGCGGCACACACCCGTGACGGCTGCAGTATTGGAACGTGCAGGCACCTTCATTCGAGGTCATCGACGGATCACAAACACCTCGCATTGCTACTAGACGTCTATGTTGATAGTGCTGACACAGTCGTCCACCAACGGAGGTAGTCAAACACGTGTACGCGCAGGGTGTAAAACTGCGTTCGCGTTACGAGGCTGTTGTGACAGTTTCTTTGTCGAGAGGAGCTCGCAAAACTTCATTGGATTGTTCTTCCTCATCCACTCTGTAGCCTTGATTCCGCCTCTTTCGAATTGTATCGATTTGGCTCAATGGAGGATGCACTCTGTGGGAGGCAGCACATGGATGATGGGGAGGTTACTGATGCAGTAAGAAGTTGGCTCCAACGTCGGACAGTAGAGTGGTACCATAGAGGCCCTCTCAGTAAGGTGGCATAAGGCCGTCGCAATGAAAGGAGATTATGTTGAAAAATCGGGTTTTGTAGCCAAAAGTATGGAGAATAATATCGTGTACTGGAATCCTGAATAAAGCTAACCTGCTTCGAGAAAAAAGTGTTGCATTACGTGTTGAACGCCCCTTGTAATACTATGCTTTCCTACTCCGCTCTCGCGGCGGGTAGCACAAAGGACTCGCATTCGGGAGGATGACGGTCCGGCCATGCAGATTAAGGTTTACAGTGAATTCCCCTAAATCGCTCCAGGCAGATGCCGGGATGGTTCCTTTGCAAGGGCACAGCCGACTTCTTCCCCCATCCTTGACACAATCCGAGCTTGTGCTCCGTCTCTAATGACCTCAGTATCGACGGGACGTTAAACCCAGACTCGTTTGCTTCCTTATGCATTCTGCTCTCACATGAAGCTCTTAATAACGCGCGCTGCTTACCGCAACAAACTCTTTATGAGAGTTCGAGAAATTCTCGTTTGCAGCTGCCATTATTACTGAAATCCTGGCAGCTATCCCCCCCGTATACGTTTCCCTTTCGATGCAAATGCTTGAGCAGACATCGTATTCAGCGATGACTGGGACTTTTAGCGGAGTCGTGGTCGCAGAGGCAATATTGCCAGCTGGACAGGTCGCAGTGGATATTGCGTCCAGGCCAGCTGCTGCGGGTACCTGACTGGGATAGCCACCACGTTCCCTCTGTCCGGAGCGGGCCGCGCTCACATTTCAGCCCTGTAGGCTACCGGTTCAATTTGGTGACGCAGTGTAGCTCATGCGTATTACGTAACGTTGAAAAGTGCCAGTTTAGAGATTTTGGACAAGCAATTGCTCGTTCTGTGGTAAATCTGAAGACAAGCTTACTGAAATTCATCATGCCTAAAGAAAATAAAACGAAAATTGCAGTAATTGTTTTTTTTTTCTTTTTGTGACGGACTGCTGAACACCAGTGTGTCACATACCTCTACAAGAAAATGATGTGCTGACGTCGATGGGAAATCTGTTCCAGTGTTCTCCTCTTATATTTACTATTCTCTTTACCCGTAGCCCCACTGCAACGAGCTGTGCCTTTAGATTATTAATATTTGTTAGTAACTGATAGCAGCTATGCTTAATGTTAAAAGTCCCGACTGACTCACAACGATATAGATATAAAGATAGATTAAATTATGATGGCCGCTGTGTGATCGTAGCGCAAAGCCGTGGGTGATCCTCGGCTCAAATGGCTCTAAGCACTATGGGACTTAATTTAAAGCCATTATGACTATATTTCGACCGTGACTGTATCAAAAATTATGAAAAAGTTTATTTAAATAACCGCTACCAGTCACAAAATTTGTTACTACTGTATTATTTATTGAGCAACATGTTTCGGGGAATACCCCATCTTCAGGCTCAAAGGCCTTACAAAAACATATTTTAACATTAAAGTCATATTAAAGCCTTTAAAGACACCAACAGCCCTTATAAAAGGCTTTAATATGACTTTAATGTTAAAATATGTTTTTGTAAGGCCTTTGAGCCTGAAGATGGGGTATTCTCCGAAACATGTTGCTCAATAAATAATACAGTAGTAACAAATTTTGTGACTGGTAGCGGTTATTTAAATAAACTTTTTCATAATGGGACTTAACATCTGAGCCGGCCGGAGTGGCTTTGCGGTTCCTGGCGCTACAGTCTGGACCCGAGCGACCGCTACGGTCGCAGGTTCGAATCCTGCCTCGGGAATGGATGTGTGTGATGTCCTTAGGTTAGTTAGGTTTAATTATTTCTAAGTTCTAGGTGACTGATGACCTCAGAAGATAAGTCGCATAGTGCTCAGAGCACGAGCCACTTAACATCTGAGGTCATCAGTCCCCTGGATTTAGAACTACCTAAACCAAAGTATCTAAGGACATCAAACACATTCATGCCCCAGGCAGGATTCGAACCTGCAACGGTAGCAGCAGCGCGGTTCCGGACTGAATCGCCTAGAACCGCAGAACCAAAGCGGCCGGCTGGTGATCCTTGATTGGTCATTAAATTCAAAAGGATGAATCCCAATAAACTACACACATGTGAGTTGCTAATAGTTTGTAGTCCACTGGAAGACAGGCTCTACACTGACGGAAAAAATCACAAGATGGAGTTATGCGAGATAAATGGAAGTTGCTAGGCGTGTTTCTGCACCTGAAAGATAATATCTATTCAAATTTCGCACCAGCCGCATTAGAGTCACCCAAGGAGCACCACGATGAGGATGCAAATCAAGTTTGATTTAAATAGACGCTGTAACGGCCGTGAGCGTTAGTTATCTTTGAGATTCGACGTGGTGAGTTGATGATAGTCAAGAATGCCTTTATGGTTCACAAAGACGCCATTATCAATACCTCACTGCGTGTGAACGAGGTCGTATTGTAGGGCTACGAGGAGCTGGATGTTCCTTCTCCGATATTGCAAAAAGACTTGGCAGGAGTGTAGTTATTGTACGTGACTGCTGACACTGGTGGTCACAAGAATGTACAGTAACAAGAAGACTAGGCTCCGGATGGCCACGTGGCATTCCCGAGAAGTAAGACCATCGTGTTCGGCACATGAATCTGACCCATTGTATCTGCAGCAGCAGTCTGAAGAAGCATTTGGGGCTGCAGTAACACGACGAACAGTTGTATATCTTTTACTTAAAGGACACACCGGGCAAGACGCACAGCGTGGATTCAAATGACCCCAAACCATCGTCATTTGTGACTTCAACGGCGTCAAGCGAGAGCTCATTGGAGTGTAGGGTGACGGTCTGTTGTGCTTTCTGATGAAAGCTGGTTCTGCCTCGGGGCGAATCCTGGCCGTTTGTTGGTTAGAAAGAGGCCAGTTGAGGGCCTGCAACCAACCTATCTGTGTATTAGACACTTTCGACCTACCGCTGGGGTTCTGACGTGGGGTGCGATTTCGTGTAACAGCAGGAGCACTTTTCCCACGTACCCTGACTGCAAATCTGTACGCCAGTCGGCTGATTCTGCCTGCTGTACTGCCATTCATGATCAGCAATCCAGGGGGTGTTTTTCAACAGGATAACAGTTACTCATATACCTCTGTTGTAACCCGACATGTTCTACAGAGTTTCGACATGTTGCCCTGGTCTGTTGGCTCACCGATCTCTCTCCAATCGACCACATATGGGACAACATCGGACGACAAATCCTGCGTCATCCACAAACAGCATTAACAGTCCTGTAGTGATCAAGCAAGTGCAACAGGCAGGGAACTCCACTGCACAAACTGACACCCGGCACCTGTACAACACAATGCATGTACGATTGCATGCTTGAATTCAACACTCTGCCGATTACACCGGTTATTAACGTACCAGCATTTCACATTTGCAATGGCTCATCTCGCGCTTCCTGTAAAAGAGTTCATGCCTGAGAGGGGGGATATAGTTGTTACATCCCACTTCTGACACCAAATGTAAAAGAGTACGTGCCATGAAGGGGGGATATAATTGTTACATTCCACTTCTGACACCAACTGAAAAGGATTTGTGGTTTGGGGATTGGGAGAGAAACTTCTGACACCAATGTTAATGTATAAAATGGCAGGGAAGGGGGAAGAAGGTTGTTAAATATGCCTCGTGGCGGCAGCGTGCAGGAGGTCGGGCGATCAGGATTTGGTAGTGGGCATCCAGGGCTACCGTTAAATGACAAAACAGAGAATTAAGTACAATAAACAGGATATACTTCAATATATGGAGTACAAAGTGCTCTGGCGTTCGTGGTGTTTATAAATGCCATGGTAATGATGACGTACTTCTTTCACCTTGGTTTTGTTGTACACAATCGCAGTTGCTCTGAACATCAGAGGTTAGCAGGTTTAGGCCAGTCTTGGAGGTCGAACAATTAAATGAAATGGGCAACGGAAGCGGAAGGCCGCCCGGAGTGGCCGTGCGGTTCTAGGCGCCGCAGTGTGGAACCGAGCGACCGCTACGGTCGCAGGTTCGAATCCTGCCTCGGGCATGGATGTGTGTGATGTCCTTAGGTTAGTTAGGTTTAAGTAGTTCTACGTTCTAGGCGACTGATGACCTCAGAAGTTAAGTCGCATAGTGCTCAAAGCCATTTGAACCATTTGAAGCGGAAGCGGTTCATGCTAACTTGCGTTGGTGGCCGGACGGGAAAAGCAGAGCCAGAGGCTCTGCCTTCCAAAAAGACGTCTGTTCTGCTCGAGGTCTGCAATGCAAAAAAGAGAAGGAGCTGTGTACGGTACCGCAGAAGACTCCAGCGTCCACACACGTGATTTATATGCAACGCACTCTATTGGCTAAAACCAACGGCGTGAATTCGCTAGCTGTTTCAGCAGAGGTCTCAGGGCGCCTCCTGGCAGCAGCTTTAACTGGACAGAACTGCCTCGGTTTTGAAAGTCAAGCGACTTGCGTCACTTAGATACGGCGTGAATTACTCTGGAGAAAACTTGTAAAGATTCCACTGGGCCTCTGAAATAAATTTTTTAAACTAATTCCCTAAAATATTCCTTGACTGGCTGCCATCCTGTACATTACGTTAACCTGTGATTTTTCTATGTAAATCGCTTAAATATCTTACGTAGACAAATGTATTCCCGTAATTTCATTACCTTAAATTAATTATTTTTTGGTGTTGCATTTTTCCATCAGTGTATTTTACTTTCTTCTTAGTGCAATGATAAACGCAAAATAACACGATGTAGCCGTTAACAGAATACCTATGAAATCGTCACTGCGGAATTTGACATGCTGTGTTGGAAATACAGCTTGTCTCCAGTCTCGCGGAGAACAATAATTCGGAGTCCTTGGGCATCTCTTGACAGAAATTTCATGTAGTTTACCGTCTCAGTGTTATCGTTTCCATTGTTTGCAATTCCAAAGCCCTTTGTCAGCGAAGAAGAAACGTACTAGACCCTTCATGCATCGCGATATTAACGCATACACTTAATTACTTGCCGCTTGTTTATTTCTTTTCCACATCTTAGAGCAGTTTTAAACGCATTGCCCTGTGACCCCTTTGATACGGCGTGCGAAACTGTAAGAGGGCGCACGTTATTGACTTCATTGGTATTGTACAGCGCGGAAGAAGGATGAAGAAAAAGTAACTTTCGGCTGCATTAACGTTTCTAGAAATCGTGATGTGCAGAAGATTGTACGCGACAAAATGGTTAAACACAACAGAAACCTGAAGAGATGATCCCGAAGTCAGCTACCCTGTGTGAAGGCTTTGTCATCGCAAATTTAAGAGCTTAGCCAGTGCAGCTATTGAATAGTTTATTTAATTTATAACTGCGAGCAATATAACGTAAATAAATGAAAGAAACACTCGCACATATAGCGACATTTATATTCCCATCCACAGGCTAAAATTTCAGACTCAGTGCTCTGGCGTTCGTGGTGTTTATAAATGCCATGATAATGATGACGTACTTCTTTCACCTTGGTTTTGTTGTACACAATAGCAGTTGCTCTGAACATCAGAGACTTGTTGATTCCGCTCCTGGAGGTATTCGGCACATATATCTGCCTCTGAGTATACAGGTTGTCACACGTACTAGATTTCAGATTAAGGGATTAAGGCTTTAATGATAAGTAGTATTTTGCCATGTCGTTATTTCCCTTGCCTTTTTAATGTACCTAGATTATGAAGCAGCTAAGCACCTATTTTCCTTCTTCTTCCATTTTTACTGCAAAAGTAAACTAGCCTCCTAGAGCTTTTGAAATAAACAGTACAATAACATAACGCGTATTATGTTCTCGGTGTTTATAAGCATGACTAAGGAATAACGTTATTACATTTAAAAAATACTCTTTTCATCTGATGTATAAAAAATACGAATATTACGCAACTAGCAAAAAATTCACCTCTTTGGTGGAAAACCTTGTTTAGATATCACGAAATATAAAGTATGTCCAGGAAATGTGTACTGCTTCCAACAACAAAAGCCAATCATGTTCCGTAAAGTACGCTCTCAGTTTACATTCAGTGTGATTTCGATTCGGTACTCGAAAACGATTTATGTCTCCTTGTGTACCTTATAGTGTGCTGTTAGCTACAGTAAACAAGAAATTCGTGTGGTAACTGAATTGATCTGTGTTCCTTAGGTAGCATAAAAAACTGAAAATTAAGGAGTTTTTGGAGAAGCTCGCTCAGCTTCATTGAGCGAACAGTTTGAGTCAGACGCTTTCCCTCATTATGAGGAAACATGATCAACAGTTAAGATCAGTTAATACAAAAGGAAATTCTACCATAATTCCATTCTTCCACTGGTTAGTGACCCAGTTACTGCAGTGTTTGGCAGATCGGGTAGTCACTTGTCTATTTGCGTGACGATACAGACTTAGAAACGTAAAGTTAAGTTTCACAGTGGGATAACATCGTGATCTCCCTGAAACATTTGTGAAATCTGGTATACAGTGTCGTAGTCTGCCCCGGTAGCAGAGTGGTCAGCGCGACAGACTGTCAATCCAAAGGGCCCGGGTTCGATTACCGGCTGGGTTGGAGATTTTCTCCTCTCAGGGACTGGGTGTTGTGCTGTCCTAATCATCATCATCATTTCATTCAGCCGAAGTGGCGTCAAATCGAAAGACTTGCACCAGGCGAACGGTCTACCCGACGGGAGGCCCTCGTCACACGACATTTCATTTCATACAGTGTCGTATACGAATTGTGGGCCACGATATGCTATGATGACCACCCTCCGAATATTTGAGAACACTATGTAGTTACGTGCTATGAAGTAAAAGAGCAGAATCTGAAACCTGTAACGAAAAAAAGAGAGTCTTGATTTTCCTTCGACGACGTGCAATAGAAGTCGGTGCTACAAATGGAACAATCACACATTTATTTATGTATTTATTTATCATAGTCCACTATCTTGATGACCATAATGGACATTTACTATCAGAATAACGTTTATGTGTGCCTTAGTGATAATCTATTTCGTTTTCTTTTTTTTCTGTTCCGAACACTTAACTGAGTCCACAGTACCTATAATACTATTTTTCCTTATTTTTATTTCTTTATGCTACTGGCGCTCTAATATTTAGATAGCTACTTGTACGCTACACTCTATGTTGTGCTTGACATCTTTTCCACTCTCACTCGGATATTCTTTACCTGTGACAGCAAACGAGTCAAATGTTTTAGTTGTTTCAAACCCTTTCAACTACTGCTATGAGCACCGTTACAACAGCATATGCACTGAAGAGGCAAAGAAACTGGTACCCCTGTGTACGGCTTCCGCGAGCTCGTAGAAGAGACGCAACACGACGTAGCATAGACTCGATTAAAGCCTGAAGTAGTGCTGGAGGGGATTGACACCATGAATCCTGCAGGGCTGTCCATAAAATTTGATATTCATGTTAAATGGACGTATGGGAAAGTCCACACTCCATCGCTACTTCGGAGATGCTGTGTCCCATCGCTCATGCGCCGACTACAACAACACGCTCAAACTCACTTAAATCTTGATAACCTGCCATTGTAGCAGCAGTAACCGATCTAACAACCACGCCAGACAGTTGTTGTCTCTTGCCGGCCGCGGTGGTCGTGCGGTTCTAGGCGCTCCATTCCGGAGCCGTGCTGCTGCTACGGTCGCAGGTTCGAATCCTGCCTCGGGCATGGATGTGTGTGATGTCCTTCGGTTAGTTAGGTTTAATTAGTTCTAAGTTCTAGGGGACTGATAACCACAGCAGTTGAGTCCCATAGTGCTCAGAGCCATTTGGACCACTTGTTGTCTCATATAGGAGTTGCCTACCGCAGCGCTGTGTACTTCCTGTTTACATATCTCTTATTAATTTTTGAATACTTATGCCTAAACCAGTTTCTTTGGCGCTTCAGAGTATTAACACTACAATAATAAAAAATACAACTAATACAGGCTCAATAGTCGCTGTTACTACGACCACCTTAACTATTTCTCTACGGCAAATACTACTACTGAAAATTACGCGAACAGTATTAATACTAACACTTCTAGTACGATTACTTATTAGAATGTTAGGGTTAGTGACCCTAGGAGAACTGTTAAATACTTCTTTACTTCTCTTCGCTGCTTCACTGTATTTTGAGATGGACACACACACACACACACACACACACACACACACACACACACACAGGCGCGCGCGCGCACGCACACACACATACACGAACATACACTACTTTTACTACTACTACTACTATCAGACTATCTACTTTCTCCGTATGTTCCTTACTATATCGGTCACTGTGTTGAGTCCAGCAATATTTCGCTGCCTCCAGACACCATGGCGATGGATCGGTACGCATGTCTTATCTTTCACGGGTACTTATCGTTCTTGTAAGATACGCTTGTGGCCACCTCCCCTCACTCTTCCGTTACTAGGCCAACCGATCATAGAGCTATCGGGCACCGTCTACTTGCCTTACTCGGCTCTGCTGTAGTGTCTGTTCCCTATAGTTATACCTTGCTTTCTCTGAGACAGCATTAAGAAGAAGATTTAACGTATCAGAAAGTCTTTCGTCTGATTTCTTTATAATGACATTAAAGCCTACCATTGTGTATATGTGTGTGTGTGTGTGTGTGTGTGTGTGTGTGTGTGTGTGTAGCGCGCGTTTGGATGCGAGTCTACGAACAAATAATATGCTTGACAATCTCTGTGAACACATCAATGCCAACTACTTTATTCTCATTCCAGGTGGCGACGTTTGGGTACTGGTGATCCGGAACGCTATGCCTTCGGACTCCGGCATCTACGTGTGTGAAGTCAACAGCAACCCCATCGTTCGCTCCTTCCACAAGCTTAGCGGTAAGTAACACGCCTCTCGGTAGGCTCTAATTGCAATTGTTTCGGGACAGCACTCGATGTTAATGATTTCTCCCCCCCCCCCCCTCTCTCTCTCTCTCTCTCTCTCTCTCTCTCTCTCTCTCTCTCTCTCTCCCTCTCTCTTTCTCTTTATGTGTGAGCGTTTACATAGCATCCACTTAAACACACTTAACGTTGGTAACGACCAGAAAGCAGTCCACAATGGTCAATCACATCAGATTTAGCTGCATTTAGCCACTTCGCCAAGAGTCTTCTTAGAGGTTACTTTCATCTAAATTCATCCAGGCAATATATATTATCCTAAAATATCCACACCTACCGTTCTGAATGTGAGCTTGGACAGATTCAAATTACGATCAGTGTTCCCTCTGATTCAAGAGCTGTATAGTTTCGACAAATCACTTCAAATGGACGACGAGGTACGGTAAATATTTTTACAAAGCTTCTTCCAGTACCTTCCTAATAACATTATTGACGCAGCGCAAAAATTTTCGCCAAATTAAGTTCATCTAATTTTCAAATCCTGCGACTGTACACAAACTGACATTCGCCACACAGCGTAAGGACGCTTACGGAATATGGATGTATCTGTAGATGTAAATATTTTGGGCCTCTACTCTTTTCATTCAGATCACAGAGCGAACCGGGAGTAAGCTAAGAGGGCGTTCCTAACTTGGAATATTTGGGAATCTATTACCAATTACGGCACCATGCTCGGAACCGATAGGGTGGACCCATTTTTATTTTGTTGCTAGAACTGTACGCAGTGGAAAAATATGCATACCTAAACACCCATAACCCGTGTGCGTTTGTAATTTTACCGTAATTTCTGAAAAATGGTACGGTGTAATGGAGCTCTCGTTACTGCAACACTGCTTCCAGAGCAAAATTCGCTGCACTTGGGCTGCGAGGGAAGCGTACATAACGTGACGAAAGTCATGGAATAGAAATATGCATATACGTTATACAGGGTGGTCCATTGATAGTGACCGGGCCAAATATCTCACGAAATAAGCATCAAACGAAAAAACTACAGATCACGAAACTTGTCTAGCTTGAAGGGGGAAACCAGATGGCGCTATGGTTGGCCCGCTAGATCGCGCTGTCATAGGTCAAACGGATATCAAGTGCGTTTTTTTTTTTTTTTTTTAAATAGGGACTCCCATTTTTTATTACATATGCGTGTAGTACGTAAGGAAATATGAATGTTTTAGTTGGACCACTTTTTTCCCTTTGTGATTGATGGCGCTGTAATAGTCACAAACGTATAAGTACGTGGTATCACATAACATTCCGCCAGTGCGGACGGTATTTGCTTCGTGATACATTACCCGTGTCAGAATGGACCGTTTACCAATTGGAAAAGGTCGATACTGTGATTATGTATGGCTATAGTGATCAAAATGCCCAGCGAGCGTGTGCTACGTATGCTGCTCGGTATCCTGGACGACATCATTCAAGTGTCCGGACCGTTCGCCGGATAGTTACGTTATTTAAGGAAACAGGAAGTGTTCAGCCACATGTGGAACGTCAACCACGACCTGCAGCAAATGATGATGCCCAAGTAGGTATTTTAGCTGCTGTCGCGGCTAATCCGCACATCAGTAGCAGACAAACTGCGCGAGAATCGGGAATCTCAAAAACGTCGGTGTTGAGAATGCTACATCAACATCGATTGCGCGCGTATCATATTTCTATGCACCAGGAATTGCATGGCGACGACTTTGAACGTCGTGTACAGTTCTGCCACTGGGCACAAGAGAAATTACGGGACGATGACAGATTTTTTGCACGCGTTCTAATTAGCGAGGAAGCGTCGTTCACCAACAGCGGTAACTTAAACCGGCATAATATGCACCATTGGGCAACGGAAAATCCACGATGGTTGCGACAAGTGGAACATCAGCAACCTTGGCGGGTTAATGTATGGTGCGGCATTATGGCATGAAGGATAATTGGCCCCCATTTTATCGATGGCAATCTAAATGGTGCAATGTATGCTGATTTCCTACTTAATGTTCTACCGATGTTACTACAAGATGTTTCAGTGCATGACAGAATGCCGATGTACTTTCAACATGATGGATGTCCGGCACATAGCTCGCGTGCGGTTGAAGCGGTATTGAATAGCATATTTCATGACAGGTGGATTGGTCGTCGATGCACCATACTATGGCCCGCACGTTCACCGGATCTGACGTCCCCGGATTTCTTTCTGTGGGGAAAGTGGCCTTCAACTATCGTGATCCACCGACAACATGAGTCAGCGCATTGTCAAAGCACGTGCGAACATTATGGAAGGTGAACTACTCGCTGTTGAGAGGAATGTCGTTACACGTATTGCCAAATGCACTGAGGTTGACGGACATCATTTTGAGCATTTATTGCATTAATGTGGTATTTACAGGTAATCACGCTGTAACAGCATGCGTTCTCAGAAATGATAAGTTCACAAAGGAATATGTATCACATTGGAACAACCGAAATAAAATGTTCAAACGTATCTACGTTCTGTATTTTAATTTAAAAAACCTACCTTTTACCAACTGTTCGTCTAAAATTGTAAATCATATGTTTGTGACTATTACAGGGCCATCTATCACAGAGCGAAAAAAGTGGTCCAACTTAAAACATTCATATTTCTTTACGTACTACACGAATACATAATAAAAAATGGGGGTTCCTATTTTTAAAAAATGCAGTTGATATCCGTTTGTCCAATGACATTCCCATTAGTGGGGCAACCATAGCGCCATCTGGTTTCCCCCTTCAAGCTAGACAAGTTTCGTTCTCTGTAGTTTTTTCGTTTGACGCTTATTTCGTGAGATATTTAACCCGGTCAAGATGAATGGACCAGCCTGTATACAGATGACGGAAGTATTGCGTACAAAAGGTGTAAAACGGCAGTGCTCTGGTGGAGCTGTTATTTGTACTCAGGTGATTCTACGACGTTATCACGCCTGCGTGACGGGAGTTTGAAGGCGGTGTGGTACTTGGAGCTAGACGCACGGGAGATTCCATCTCGGAAATCGTTAGAGAATTCAGTATTCTGAGATACACAGTGTCAAGAGTGTGACGAGAATACCAAGTGTGAAGCATTACCACGGACAATGCAGTGGCCGGTGACCTTCATTTGACGACCGAGTGCAGCGGCGTTTGCGTAGAATTGTCAGCTCTCAAAGACGAGCAACACTGTATGAAATAACCGTAGAAATCAATATGGGACGTGCGACGAAGTATCCATTACGAAAGGACGGTCAAATTTGGCGTTGATGGGCTATGGCAACTGATGACCGACACGAGTGCCTTTGCTAACAGAACGACATCACCTGCAGCGCCTCTCCTGGGCTGGCCTGGTTAGACTAGTCCCGATTTCACTTCGTAAGAGCTGATGTTAGGGTTCGATTGTGGCAATATCCCACGACGCTATGGACCCAAGTTGTGAACAAGGCAATTTGAAGGCTGGTGGTGGCGCCATAATGGAGTGGGCTATGGTTCAAATGCCTCTGAGCACTATGGGACTTAACTGGTGAGGTCATCAGTCCCCTAGAAATTGGAACTACTTAAACCTAACTAACCTAAGGACATCACTCTCATCCATGCTCGAGGCAGGATTCGAACCTGCGGCCGAAGCAGTCGCGCGGTTCCATACTGTAGCGCCTAGAACCGGTCGGCCACTCCGGCCGGCGTGTGGGCTATGTTTTCATGGAATGGTCCAACAGAACCGGTTATTGACTGAGAATGGTCGCTTTCCGTTGCTTGGAGACCATTTTATTCATGGACCTCATGTTAGCAAGAATGATGTCAACGGGCCACAATTGTTTGCGACTGGTTTGCAGAACATTCTGGACAATCTGAGCGAATGATTCTACCACCCAAGAGGTCTGGCATGAATCCCATCGAACATGTATGTGACATAACCGAGAGAGAGAGGGGGGCAGCATGGCTCATTATTTCTGCGGGGGACTTCCAACGACTTCTTGAGTCCATGCCATGTCGAGTTGCTGCAAACGGAGGTACAACGCAATATTAGGAGGTATCGCTTAACTTTTTTTACCTCAATGTACGTGGCTAACGTATCGTGTCCAGTTCTCGCCGAAGTGACCTTACGACAGCCACACCAGTGCGTACACCGTGGCACTCTCAGTCTATCACTACGACTAAAAAAAATTCCCCCCCCCCCCCCCCCCAACCGTAGCAACGACAAGTAAATTACGCCCGTATTAGCTGATTATTACGCTGCCATAACTCAATTCCGCGTCAAGGAAGAGCCGCGTGGTGTCGCACCAACTTTATTCGTATAAATATTTAACAACCACCAGTGACTGGCTCTCGCGTTCCGGAGACCCTAATGAAATTCAGACCGAAGCGGGCAATCATCGGCCGTGGAAACTGGATATTTGTATGTAAATGAACGACCGGCGACTCTGCGAGCGTCCCGTAATGAAATCTGGGGCCACGTTTCCGTGACGGGGCACCGCTTTTCATAAAAAGGTTTTTAGTGCGGTGTGCGTTGCCGGAGTTCTCGGCGGCATATCCGGTATTATGTAGCCGATTTTAATTACGAAAATTAATTTCCTTTTTTCCTATCGCGCTGCGCTGGATATTAAAGGGTGTTGCAGGGACAGCCCTGTCAATCATTCCTGATGGGTGATAACGATTTCTGCTCGTTATGTGGTGCGTACTTCTGGAATACACAAACTCAACAAGAGAGCTAGCCTGGATCACGCGTGCAGTTCATTTTAACCGGGTAGTTATTAGTACGCCAGTCGAAAATAACGTTTGCTCTCTTCGTTTTTACGGTCTCCGAAGCTGAAATTTAGATTCTATTTGTTCGCCCTACTGGCGTGTACACCTATACGGTAGTCGGGAATGCCCCCAAAAAAATGTGTGTAGAATCTTATGGGACTTAACTGCTAAGGTCATCAGTCCCTAAGCTTACACGCTACTTAACCAAACACACACGCCCATGCCCGAGGGAGGACTCGAACCTCCGCCGGGACCAGTCGCACAGTCCATGAACGCAGCGCCTGAGACCGCTCTGGTAATCCCGCGCGGCTCGGAAATTCCCGTTGCAAACTTCTACGACTACTAGAGGGGAATGAGTAGATAATATTCTGAGTTGGAAACCACTTCCGGAAACGTACACTCCCCTGCGCCAACCGTTTGAAAACATGTTGGCAACGCGACCAACTTTACAAGTAACCAATAACGCGTGACCCAGTATATCACTTATTTTACAGTTCCACTCACTAATAGCCACAGAAATTGCTCGTGTACTCGTTGACAGGGTCTGTTCCACGTAATGCATTAGGACCTCCTCCAATTAGGGTGTGCAGCGTTTTCTCGGAATACCACAGTTACGCTTGCTGAAGGTGAAGATATCCTTTCTCGAAGTCGTTGCGTAATTGTGGCGAACAGGCAATGAGCAGCTCTTCCATTACCCTTCGCGTTGCCATTCAGAAGGATCATGTCGGTGTATTCTACTAACGTCTACTCAGCCATGTTGCTCTAACACTCACACACATGTAAATGAGGCTCGAACTAGGTCAGAGAGGTGGAATAGAAGTCAAATGACACCAGCTAATTCGACGTAACCACCCCCACAATGATTAGCCCGTTGCATACTTACCTAGCAAATATGTTTTCAAATGGCCGTTTCCTGACATGGGCTCCTGTTCAAAATATTATGTACACGCTACCCTCTGTAAGTCCAAGTTTGTAGCGGGAAATTCCGAACAACCTGTATATACATACTCCGCAAGCCACCGTATGGTGCATGATGGAGAATACCTTATCACACGACTTAACTATTTCCTGTCCTATTCCACTTGCAAATAGAGCGAGGGAAAAACGAATGTCTATATGCCTCCGTAAGAGCACTAATTTCTCTTGTCTTCGTGGTTCTTACACGAAATGTATGTTGGCGGCTGTAGGCTGGCACAGAATTTTACGGACTTGGAATAAAGTTCGTGATTAATGTAGGTTAATTCTTACAAAGAAGAAAACAGCAACCAGCCACTATTAATACTGCTATTTATTTAGGTGCCTGCATCTCGTGGTCCTGCGATAGCGTTCTCGCTTCCCACGCTCGGGTTCCCGGGTTAGATTCCCGGCGGGGTCAGGGATTTTCTCTGCCTCGTTATGGCTGGGTGTTGTGTGCTGTCCTTAGGTTAGTTAGGTTTAAGTAGTTCTAAGTTCTAGGGGACTGATGACCATAGATGTTAAGTCCCATAGTGCTCAGAGCCATTTGAACCCTTTATTTAGGTAAATAGCGCCGTTACCGGTTTCTAACTGTTAAGTTCATCATCAGACGGATGTTTACATGATTTTCAAGATACACTTTACATTATTGCCCGTTTTCGATTTTTATTATTCCACTGTGGCGAAGTATTTTTGGTGTGTTGTTGCCGTCGAAAATTCTGCGCGATTTTGTTGCGAAGTTGCAGGAATATCCAGCAACTTCGCAACAAAATCGCGCAGAATTTTCGACGGCAACAACACACCAAAAATAATTCGCCACAGTGGAATAATAAAAATCGAAAACGGACAATAATGTAAAGTGTATCTTGAAAATCATGTGAACACCCGTCTGATGATGAACTTGCCAGTTCGAAACCGGTAAAGGTGCTATATACCTAAATAAATAGCAGTATTAATAGTGGCTGGTTGCTGTTTTCTTCTTTGTAAGAATTAACCTACATTAATTGTACACATCCACGGTCTCACCATGTCAGTTTCAGACAAAATAGCAAAGTTCGTGATTATTTTAGTCATGTGAGATAAATTAAGTAAGTTTACTATTTCAGTTATTATTTAGCAAGCTGTCATCGTCAAGTTCCTTTCCTGACCTTTCAGTAATAATTTGCACGTGCGCAACCGTATCCACGCTTTCTTACGTCACTTACATTTAAGTTGGAGTCTGGAAAGGAGATATATGCTTCATAAATTGGTGCACGTATCTCTACTTATAAATCGTTATACTTATTACAATTTCTTACAGTTGTGAAGAACGTAGATACATTCATATTTTCACCTGTTTTCGTAAAACTCAGTGCAACAGTACGTTCTCTGTTTTTGTAGCACTGGCTGACGGTGACTCTGCTCGCTCAAGTAGTGCTGCGTTTGTTTTGCTATGAAAGGACGGAGCACTTTTGAAGCTCTTGCGGCTTCTTCTCTGGGTTTACACGGCCCACGCTCTAATTCCATACAATGCTGCGTCGCAGACTTGCTGATTCAGGAATTTCGTTCTCAGTTGCATTTCGATATTTAAACTCAGTAGAGTCCTTTGAAGAGCGTTGGCTTTGAATTTGCCGATTAATTTCCGGTATTTCTCTTGATTCACTCAGCGTATGCCCTCGCAGCTTCTAGACAACAGAAGTTGACTGCTCTTCTACCGCTTTCCAATCTGTATATTTATCTGCACGTCATTCTAATTCTCTTAATCATTTTCCTCTTAGCTTTCTTCTTAACCCCATTCTTTTCTAAGTGAACTACCCACTCCTTCTGGAGATAGACATACTGCGTGTGATCTGCTCTCAGTCCCCATAGTACAGCGTCAACAAAAACAGTCATAGTTGTCTTTATACATATGCTTTCAATCTTTCAGACAATGCCCTCAGAATCCTTATCGATTTTAGTATACCGGGTGATCAAAAAGACAGTATAAATTTGAAAACTGAATAAATCACGGAATAATATGGATAGAGAGGTACAAATTGACACACATGCTTGGAATGACATGGGGTTTTATTAGAACAAAAAAAAATACAAAAGTTCAAAAAACGTCCGACAGATGGCGCTTCATCTGATCAGAATAGCAATAATTAGCGGAACAAAGTAAGACAAAGCAAAGATGATGTGCTTTACAGGAAATGCTCAATATGTCCATCATTCCTCAACAATAGCTGTAGTCGAGGAATAATGTTGTGATCAGCACTGTAAAGCATGTCCGGAGTTATGGTGAGGCATTGGCGTCGGATGTTGTCTTTCAGCATCCCTAGAGATGTCGGTCGATCTCGATACACTTGCGACTTCCGGTAACCCCAAAGCCAATAATCGCACGGACTGAGGTCTGGGGACCTGGGAGGCCAATCATGACGGAAGTGGCGGCTGAGCACACGATCATCACCAAACGAAGCGCGCAAGAGATCTTTCACGCGTCTAACAATATGGGGTGTTATTTTATTTTTTTTGTACTACTAAAACCCCATGCCATTCCAAGCACGTGTGTCAATTTTCATCTCTGTATCTACATTATTCTGTGGTTTATTAAGTTTTCAAATTTATACTGACTTTTTGATGACCCGGTATTTCTAAGTCTTCCAGCTTCTTCTTTTCCCGCTTTCCACCGTCGTTCAAGTTCGATTTTCACAAAATGCCGAGTGCAAAGACTTGTTCCGGGTAATCAACGCTGCACAAAGCAAGAAAATTTAATGTGCTGTCCCGCTATTTAATTAATAGCATGTGTGATAAATATATTGGCAGCATTGTAGTATGCTTGAGGGTGCCACTGGCTGCGATTAGGGGACGGGGCAATTACAGGTTAGGAATGGAAGGAGGCATCACAGGATGGGGAAAAATATGATGTATTCTCCATCTTGCGGAAACGTGGTGGAACGTCTGGCAGCTGTCTAGCCAGTAAGTAAATCCTGGATTTGAATGGCCCGAAGATCTTGATAATAACATTGACTGATGTATGGGGAGAAGAGGTGGCTAGAGCATAATCTCATCACATAACTAATTGTCGGTCCGGATTATTGGCTTAGGAGGAGAGTCTGTTAAAGATGTCTTGGAATGGGACATGCAGAGTGTGGATATTGGAGGCTGCAAGTGTAGGTACAAACTTAGCAGTAACCTACGGCTTGGAAGAGATTGAGGAGATAACACACGTAGGTTTCTGGGAAATGTTCGAAGATGTGGAGGAAAATTGAAGAAATTAGTGTGTGGAAGTGGGTAGAGGGAGGACTGTACGGGCTGCAAGCAGAATTGTTTCTTTGTACTGTCCATGTTGATGTTGAGACAGAGCCGACAACACATTAACGAGATGCACACATGTGAACCACAAGAAATACGTTTTCAGTGTGTTTGCTGACAGTAACGAGTAACACGCGTGGTACGGTGTTCCTGCAGTGCTGACACGGTCGCAGTCTGCGCTGGAGGGCAACGCTTCGGCAACAGGTGTCCACGGGGGATCGTCGACGGGCCAGGGCGCGCCTGCTGAGCCATCTGGTGACGGCACGCGCAACCACAACTACACCGACTGCTGCGCCGCCAGCAACGTGTCAGCGGCGTGTTTCGGGTTCTGCAACATCCAGAGCATCCTCGACGGCAACACCGGCCAAGACCCCGAGCACTGCGAGGCTGACTTCCCTGCTATCGTGCGCTGCATGGCTGGTGAGTGACTTATAACGAATGCACTTCTCATTTCATTTCGTGACAAAGAAAGAGAACAGTATCTGCATGGCTGGGACACACTTTAACTCTACCAGAATTGCACTTATACGTCGTCTCTCAGAGTACAATCCTGCTGCACCCTATCCATTCTATCACAACAGCTACCCCTCTCCGACCACATTCCTAAAGCTAGTCTTTTCATCCTCAAGACATATCCGTCATCCTTTTTAATGCAAATTTCAATCAGAACGTAGTTTCACACGCAAGCGAGATCATCGACACATCCCCCTCCTGTCACGAAACTTGGAATACCTACACACCATTACACAGACACAAGCTCATCATTACTGTACATCTTATAATGTGACTATCGCAGAGCAATACACTCCAAGTCCTTAGACACCACTTCTCCACTTATTACCCTAAGAAAGGTACCTTCCAGAAACTTTCCTGGCAGATTAAAACCGTGTGCCGGACCGAGACTCGAACTCGGGACCTTTGCCTTTCGCGGGCAAGTGCTCTACAATCTGAACTACCCAAGCACAACTCACGCCCCGTCCTTACAACTTTACTTCTGCCAGTATCTCGTCTCCGACCAAGGCAAAGGTCCTGGGTTCGAGTCTCGGTCCGGCACACAGTTTTAATCTGCCAGGAAGGTTTCATATCAGCGCACACTCCGCTGCTGAGTGAAAATCTCATTCTGGAAGGTACCTTCCTGTTTCTCAAAACCGTCAACATCATCATCCCTGATGACAGCTGTTTCCCAGAAATGTGAAAGACATCAAAATTCTTCTATTCCTAATTTTTGTGTGTTGATAATTTTATACAGTGTGATCAGCAACAGTCTGAAAAACTTGTTACACGAGGGTGGTAGCCATATTTGTACATGCTTGATATTCTTCAAGTACAGGAGCGATCTTGACTCCTTAAAGTATTGTAATTCCATTTTCATAAGAAGTAGTTGCCAAGACAAAATTCAACTGGTTCAAATGGCTCTGAGCACTATGGACTTAACTGCTGAGGTCATCAGTCCCCTAGTACTTAGAACTACTTAAAAATAACTAACCTAAGGACATCACACACATCCATGCCCGAGGCAGGATTCGAACCTGCGACCATAGCGGTCGCACGGTTCCAGACTGTAGCGCCTAGAGCCGCTCGGCCACTCCGACCGGCAGAGAAAATACGATTCGTTGCGCCGTGTTCGAGTTAATTAGCATTGAAGTTAACCAATCGGGCCGTTCTGGGCGCAAATTCTAGCGGTCCTCCAGAGACGGGTTTCCCCGAACGTGTTCTTTGTTTGGTTGCCAAAACCTAACAGAACAGTGATCCAAAAACTGCACATGGGACGATAGTAATGATCTAACCTGAGACAAAGGCTGAGCAGTCTCGTGAGCCATTTATACTATGAGAAAAACTGACGTTAACACCCTTACAAGCTCTTTCGACTGTATAAAGAAAATGTTTATCTTCCGTAATCCTAAAAAATCTCCCACTGGTACCACTGTCTGTCAGCCTATTGACCTAACCAAAATATTCAGATATATATATGAATCTGTCCTCGACAAAGGCATCCCCCAACACACCAAACAGCACTTTTCTCTCCTCATCACAGAGTATGGCTTGCGTCTCAACTCCTCCTATCCCTTGGTTCAAATGGTTCAAATGGTTCTGAGCACTATTGGACTTAACATGTATGGTCATCAGTCCCATAGAACATAGAACTACTTAAACCTAACTAACCTAAGGACAGCACACAGCACCCAGCCATCACGAGGCAGAGAAAATCCCTGACCCCGCCGGGAATCGAACCCGGGAACCCGGGCGTGGGAAGCGAGAACGCTACCGCACGACCACGAGATGCGGGCCTCCTATCCCTTGGCATTGATAAAGCCTATCCTAGGTAAGGAAAAGTAATATCCATTCCGGTTTTTCTTTTCCATTAACAAATGTACTCTTGCGACCTATCATCGCTGCTTTCTCTCCTACGCACAGTTGACGTTCGAAAACCATTCTCATCCGAATACCTGTTCCAGTACGGCGAAGACAATGCCTTCCGCGTCGTTTCACTCACACTTGCCAAAGTCTCTGTCAACTAAATCTCAACAGCTTCACCTTCCAATGTACCCGATGGCACCTCTGTATTTATCCTGCTGAATCCCAGGCAATAATTATAGCTTTCTACCTTTGTGATCTCAATCAAACAAACGACAACTTTCCACTTCGTAGCACTAAAAGGTTAGATTATGTAAGCGTAACACTCGATCGAATATTAACTGCCCAAAAAAAGTCCACAGTAATCTAAAACCATTAACTGTTCTTTTTTTGGGTATCACAGTTATCTCACATCTATCAAAAACTTATATGGTTGTAGTTTGTGATATTGATTTCCCACAGAAACATTATATTGATGAAGTGGAACAGAAATTCTGACAACGCCCATTACCGGGCATTGAAATGAATTTATTGGCGGCAATTGAAAACCTGTGCCGGACGGGTTCAAAATGGCTCTGAGCACTATGGGACTTAACTGCTGAGGTCATCAGTCCCTTAGAACTTAGAACTGCTTAAACCTAACTAACCTAAAAACATCACACACATCAATACCCGAGACAGGATTCGAACCTGCGACCGTAGCGGTACGCGGTTCCAGACGGCAGCGCCTAGAACCGCTCGGCCACCCCGGCCGGTGCCGGACTGGGGTTCGAATTCGGATTTCCCGCTGTACGCAACCAGACGCCTAAACACTTCGGCTATCCGAGCACGCTTAAAGTCCAACCCAAATTAACAACTTCTCGCACACTACTTATGTAGCGCCCCCTGTCCATTACACTCATTGCCCGCAACCTCACGCTGTTTCCAGTTGGAGTTCGGGAGAGAAAGAGTGCCCTACACGGAAAGGACCTCTAACCTGCGTTCAAGGAGTATCCAGGGTGTGACAAAAAGGTACGGCTAAACTTTCAGGAAACATTCCTCACACACAAATAAAGAGAAGATGTTATGTGGACATGTGTCCGGAAACGCTTAATTCCCATGTTAGAGGTCATTTTAGTTTCGTCAGTATGTACTGTACTTCCTCGGTTCACTACCAGCTGGCCCAATTGAAGGAAGATAATGTTGACTTCGGTGCTTGTGTTGACATGCGACTCATTGCTCTACAGCACTAGTATCAAGCACATCAGTACGTAGCATCAACAGGTTACTGTTCACCACGAACGTGGTTTTGCAGGCAGTGCAATGTTTACAAATGCGGAGTTGGCATATGCCCATTTGATGTATGGATTAGCTCGGGGCAATAGCCGTGGCGCGGTACGTTTGTATCAAGACAGATTTCCAGAACGAAGGTGTCCAGACAGGAAGACGTTCGAAGCAATTTATCGGCGTCTTAGGGAGCACGGAACATTCCAGCCTATGACTCGCGACTGAGGAAGACCTAGAACGAATAGGAAACCTGCAATGGACGAGACAATTCTTCGTGCCGTTGACGATAACCCTAATGTCAGCGTCATAGAAGTTGCTGCTGTACAAGGTAACGTTGACCACGTCACTGTATGGAGAGTGCTACGGGAGAACCAGTTGTTTCCGTACCATGTACAGCGTGTGCAGGCACTATCAGCAGGTGATTTGGCCTCCACGGGTACACTTTTGCGAATGGTTCATCCAACAATGTGTCAATCCTGATTTCAGTGCAAATGTTCTCTTTACGGATGAGGCTTCATTCCAAGGTGATCAAATTGTAAATTTCCACAATCAACATGAGTTGGCTGACGAGAATCCGCACGCAATTGTGCAATCACGTCATCAGCACAGATTTTCTGTGAACGTTTGGGCAGGCATTGTTGGTGATGTCTTGATTGGACCCCATGTTCTTCCACCTACGCTCAATGGAGCACGTTATCATCATATCATACGGGATACTCTGCCTGTGCTGCTAGACCATGTGCCTTTACAAGTACGACACTACATGTGGTTCATGCACGATGGAACTCCTGCACATTTCAGTCGAAGTGTTCGTACGCTTCTCAACAACAGATTCGGTGACCGATGGATTGGTAGAGGCGGACCAATTCCATGGCCTCCACTCTCTCCTGACCTCAACCCTCGCGACTTTCATTTATGGGGGCATTTGAGAGCTCTTGTCTACCCAACTCCAGTACCAAATGTAGAAACTCTTCGTGCTCGTATTGTGGGCGGCTGTGATACAATACGCCATTCTCCAGGGCTGCATCAGCGCATCAGGGATTCCATGTGACGGAGGGTGGATGCATGTATCCTCGCTGACGGAGGACATTTTGAACATTTCTTGTAACAAAGTGTTTGAAGTCACACTGGTACGTACTGTTGCTGTGTGTTTCCATTCCACGATTAATGTGATTTGAAGAGAAGTAATAAAATGAGCTCTAACATGGAAAGTAAGCGTTTCCGGACACATGTTCGCATAACATATTTTTTTTAATTTGTGTGTGAAGAATGTTGCCTGAAAGTTTGGCCATACCTTCTTGTAACTCCCTGTATACAAGGTCCGGCCACATTAATGTCATGTTCGACGTCAACATGCAATAGACACTCTCAGACGCAGGCACCAGCACTAGCAGTGGAGGGTATGTAAAGTGTGTCGTCTTGTTAAGCGGAAACGGAACGATTTTCCTGACGTCCAAAAGGGCACGATCACTGGCTTTTAGGGCCGAGGGTGGGAGCGTTTCCAAAACGTCTGAGTTCGTAAACTGTTCACGTGCCGCCTTGTTTAAATCATACCGTGCAAGGCAAAATGGCGCTGTCCAAAAACCGGCACCGAGGCCTGTGGTGGACCACGGGCCATAAGTGACAGGTGTGAACAATGGCTGCAGAGATGCGCACGGCCGAACAGACGTGCAACTGTTGAGCAACTGACCGCCCACATGAACCAAGAAGCTACCAACAGTGTCTGCTCAATGACTGTTCATCGAACGTTGCTGCGGGCCTCCACAGCAAGCACCTGGTTCATGCACCCACGCTAACTGCTGTTCATCGTCAACAGTGCAACTGGACGTCCACTTTGTGGCGACGGGTGGTCTTTTCAGATTACAGAAGGCCGTTGGCGAGTATGGTGTAAAACGCCCGGAAGCAAAAATCCTGCTACAATCTTCGGAACAGTCCAAGCCGGAAAAGGAAGCGTTTTGATCTCGGGGATGTTGTTGTGAGGTTCCCTGGATGATTCCGTCATGTTGAAAGGCACAAATGATCAACACAAGTATGCATCCATCCTTGTGGATCGGCGTTCACCCATATAAGCAGTTTGTTCATCCTCGGCAGGATGGCATTAACCGGCAGGACAGTGCAACTTTTCATACAGCTCGCAATTTACGTGCGTGGTTCGAAGAGCACCAGAAAGAGATTACTGTACTCCCCTGGCCAACAAACTGCTGGCCAAGGCAGTAGAGCCAGCATTGCTACAAATCTTTGTCGGTATCTTCCAAAATCTCATTGACTCTCTTCCTGTAAGAATTGCAGCAGTACGGACTCCAAAAGGAGGTTATTCAGGCTTTTGGCAGATAATCACGTTAATGTGGTTGGACAGTGTGGTGTTCTTTCGCACATTATATCCTTGTTCTGAATGACACTACGAAGTATCGGAAAGACCATCAATGAAACTAAACACTTTCTTATTGGATAACCTGTTTCCGGGGAGACTAACGTTTTATGCATAGTACTGCCATCACATAAAAACCCCTCTACTTCGATTTTTCAAGCAGTTTGTCTATAAATAACGAAGAAACCACCATCACAGCGCAGCACTATTAAAACAAATGATAACAGAAGTCTGGGGTTAATAAACACAATGTGCATACCCCGAAGTAAAAGCTAAGATGTAAAATACCAAAAGGAGACTCCTCGAGGGAAGAAGCATTCATAATATTTTGCCACATCAGTACTTGCTGTGTACTCTTAGTTTGGGGACTGCCATGGTATTTACAGCAGCTTTAGGGGTTACTGTCCAGAGAAATTACAGTCTCCAGTTCTAAAAACGCCTCCCTTTGTGCAGCGCGGTGATCTTTGGTATTAAACTTTGTTCGCAGACTGGTCTTTGTGTAGGTTACAAAATTATATACAGCAACTTCAAAAAGGTCAATTACGTTGAAAATCTGTCATATCTCGCAAGGCAGGCTCCTCGGAGGAGGCGTTTTCTTTGATCGCAACGCCGGCTCGTCCCTTTTTCATTTCCATAATCACCTCTCGGATATTCCCTTGCTGGCAGCGCCGCCGTTAGCCTTTTATTAAGTCCTGCCCGCGGCACAGTTCCGGAAGCCCGTGTTTACGAAAGCATCGTCCGTTACTCCGCCAACGTGGTTCCTGCTCCCCCTCTTTAATCCCTAGTCGCTTATGACAAGTCTCCGCTCCCTGAGGCTCTTAGTCAGCTCATCCCCTTTTGTTTTCCGCCACAGTGCCCTCTTCCGCGCGAGTGATGTTTTCCGCGCTACTGCGAGGGTACAGATCTCACGTGTAAGGAACGGGGGCCACCCAGCTACCAGCATGGTTAACGTCGCAGGCTGCGGGGGTTTAGCCACTTTGCCATGAACTGGAACCCAATACACAAGTTCTAAGAAGGGTGAAATACAGGCCTAATCGAATCGACTAGAAATGCATTCACACGATATGCGGTTTCCGTAAATAAAGGAAATAACTCAGAATCTGTATGTGGAATCTTCTGAAACTTAAGCAAAATGCAGAACTCCCGACTCACCTTGAACGAAATATAACAAAATGTGATAGCACTGTTCGACGCATAGGAGTTACATGTTTGAAAAGTACAACTGGCTTTATCAGGTTGGTGCACGCGTGCACAGATATTATCAATACCGAGGAAGTATACAATGCATATGTGCACCTGCCGGCATCATCACAAATACAAAAAAAAAAAATGGTTCAGATGGCTCTGAGCACTATGGGACTTAACATCTGAGATCGTCAGCGGTCACATGGTTCCAGACTGAGCGCCTAGAACCGCACGGCTACATCGGCCGGCTAACATTTATTTCTTTACTATAATATGTTGCGCATTGTTGAGTAAACAGAGGAGTAACGTAAAGACTGAAAGACACAAACAGTACTGAAACAACTGGCGAAACAGTTCAAATTGCTGAGTGTTACATAACCGTTGACTTCGAAATTACGGTGTGTTTTCGAGCTGTCTGTCGTTACAAATGCTCCGATCTACGATTGTACCAAAAAGTTTATGAATTCTTCGGTTTATCGAGGTTTTTCCTAGGATCGGGGCAACTAGTTCGATCTATTGAAATTCGAATTAACAAGAATAGACCGTACCAACAACAATTCAAGTTTGCAGCAATGCTATAATGCTCAGTATTTATAACTTTACCTATGTTCCGCCAAACCCACTGAGATTAACCCTACGGTTAACCTACCCGCTCCTCTCCCCCCCCCCCCCCCCCCCCCCGCCCCCAAACCCGATGGATTCCACGCCATCAACTCAGTAGCGATATTAATAAAGGACTTGCTGCACAGTTTGGGATACTGGCAGGGGGAAAGCTGATGGTACGTAATTTCCCATGACCAAATTTTGATGGTTAAACTATCTTCAACACTACCATTCTAGTTAACCAACTATTATGTGTCACGATTTTTTACACATCTGCTGTGCCGTGTTGTTGCAGATGGACGCAACCACGTGCCCTGCTGCATCCGACAAGGAGTACCCGACATTTGCCAAGACGTGTGCCGAGGGGAGTACACCGTTATCACGGACAACATCAAGACGCACTTCTCCTGCTCCGCCTACACCGAGGAGACGCTGGCATGCATCGTCGACGGTGTCGGTCAGTACTACAATGCTATATTGTCTCCATCCACCTGGTCCTCTCCCCTCACTCAGTCCATCTGCTCCTCCCCCCTCTGTCCATCTGCTCCTTACCTCTATCCATTCCCTCCTTCCCACTTCACGTCCATCTCCTTTACCCCTCTCACTGTCCGTCTACTTCTCCTCCTCACTCTACCTCCTCGTCCCTCTTCTCTGTATGTCCTACACCCCTCACTCCCTATCGATCCCTTCCTGCCCCTCTCTCTTTCTATCTGTTACACCCTCCCCCCTCCATCTGTCCATTTCCTCCACCTTTCACTATCTGTCCATCTGCTCCTGCCCTTCTCTCTGTCCATCTGCTATCTCCCCTTTCTTTGTCCACCTGCTCTTCTCCTTTCCCTCTGCCTATCTGCTCCTCCCGTTTTCTGTCCATCCCCTCCTCCCTCTCTCTATCGATCTCCTTCTCTTTCCTTTTTCTGTCCATTTCTCCCTCTAAGACCATCCTCACCTGCCACCTCTATTTCCTCCTCACCTCATCTAAGTTCATCTCCTCCCCATTCTTTGTCCATTCCTCCTTCCCCTCTCTCTGTTCTCCTTCCCTCTCTCTCTCCTCCCCACCTCTCTTTGTCCATCTCCTCCTTCCCCTCTCTATGTTCTCCTTCCCCCTCTCTCTCCTCCTCCCCCTCTCTTTGTCCATCTCCTCCTCCCTCTCTTTCTGTCCAGTTGCTCCTCCCCTGTTTCTCAGTCCATCCCCTTCTCTCCCTCTCTGTCCCTCACCTTCCCTTTCCTTTCTCTGTCCATTTCACCCTCCTCTCTATATCCCCCTGTTCTCTTCCCTTTCTTTGTCCCCTTCCTCTCTCTGTCCCTCTCCTTCTCCCTCATGTCTATGTCCATCTCCTCCTTCCTCCTCCCTGTCTGTCCCTCTTTTACTCCCATTCTCCCTCCAAGTTATCACCCCTATCCCAATATGAGGTTGCTGTTTCTTGCCCAGACGGGATTTCTTTCCTGACAAGAAGTAACTTGTATACCAATTGTGGCTGAAATCGACTCAAGCGTTTAGGAGGAGCATTTTACTCGACAATATGCCCACATACCCCACATATCCTGTACATTTTACATATATTTAACATATTTCACACTAATTGTTATACATACTTCGCCTCTGTCTCTAGCTAATTTCGCTCTTCAGTCTCGTTTCCAAGCAGCTCAATGTTTATGACGTCATATCTCCAGAATTTCGTGTCGTACAGTGGTACAATTTTGCTGATAAATTCAGTGGTACTTGTAGCGTCTGCAAAGTGCCTCGCTAATACACTTTGTAGTAAAAAGGTAACGAATCAAAATGTGGCAGTTACTGCACGAGTAGCGAAAATGTAGTAAGCGATGAACTTTTTCCGTTCATCATTTTGTAGGCGTCGTCAACGAGAAAAAGTTTCTTAAAGATTTGAAATTGTGTTTAAAGTCAGTTGCAAGTCACTAAGTGCTCTCAGTCTCAAATACTGGATGAATAAAGACTGGGTGTTCACGAGTCGTGGGCTACACTTCTTTTTCACCTCCCCCCCCCTTTTTGAGAGGTGATTCTTACTCCACAATAGTTCCTTCCAGACAATAAGTGATACGTGTACCAAGTTTGTTTAAAATCGATCCAATGGTTTATATGGAGGTGTGGAACGTTCTTACATCCAGACACACACACACACACACACACACACACACACACACACACATACAGGGTGTTTCTAAAATGACCGGTATATTTGAAACGGCAATAAAAACTAAACGAGCAGCGATAGAAATACACCGTTTGTTGCAATATGCTTGGGACAACAGTACATTTTCAGGCGGAAAAATTTCGAAATTACAGTAGTTACAATTTTCAACAACAGATGGCGCTGCGGTCTGGGAAACTCTATAGTACGATATTTTCCACATATCCACCATGCGTAGCAATAATATGGCGTAGTCTCTGAATGAAATTACCCGAAACCTTTGACAACGTGTCTGGCGGAATGGCTTCACATGCAGATGAGATGTATTGCTTCAGCTGTTCAATTGTTTCTGGATTCTGGCGGTACACCTGGTCTTTCAAGTGTCCCCACAGAAAGAAGTCACAGGGGTTCATGTCTGGCGAATAGGGAGGCCAATCCACGCCGCCTCCTGTATGTTCACACGATCATCGAAATATTCATTCAGGAAATTAAAGACGTCGGCCGTGCGATGTGGCCGGGCACCATCTTGCATAAACCACGAGGCGTTCGCAGTGTTGTCTAAGGCAGTTTGTACCGCCACAAATTCACGAAGAATGTCCAGATAGCGTGATGCAGTAATCGTTTCGGATCTGAAAAATGGGCCAATGATTCCTTTGGAAGAAATGGCGGCCCAGACCAGTACTTTTTGAGGATGCAGGGACGATGGGACTGCAACATGGGGCTTTTCGGTTCCCCATATGGGCCAATTCTGTTTATTGACGAAGCCGTCCAGGTAAAAATAAGCTTCGTCAGTAAACCAAATGCCGCCCACATGCATATCGCCGTCATCAATCCTGTGCACTATATCGTTAGCGAATGTCTCTCGTGCAGCAATGGTAGCGGCGCTGAGGGGTTGCTGCGTTTGAATTTTGTATGGATAGAGGTGTAAACTCTGGCGCATGAGACGATACGTGGACGTTGGCGTCATTTGGACCGCAGCTGCAACACGGCGAACGGAAACCCGAGGCCGCTGTTGGATCACCTGCTGCACTAGCTGCGCGTTGCCCTCTGTGGTTGCCGTACGCGGTCGCCCTACCTTTCCAGCAGGTTCATCCGTCACGTTCTCAGTCCGTTGAAATTTTTCAAACAGATCCTTTATTGTATCGCTTTTCGGTCCTTTGGTTACATTAAACCTCCCTTGAAAACTTCGTCTTGTCGCAACAACACTGTGTTCTAGGCGGTGGAATTCCAACACCAGAAAAATCCTCTGTTCTAAGAAATAAACCATGTTGTCCACAGCACACTTGCACGTTGTGAACAGCACACGCTTACAGCAGAAAGACGACGTACAGAATGGCGCACCCACAGACTGTGTTGTCTTCTATATCTTTCACATCACTTGTAGCGCCATCTGTTGTTGAAAATTGTAACTACTGTAATTTCGAAAGTTTGTCCGCCTGAAAATGTACTGTTGTCCCAAGCATATTGCAACAAACGGTGTATTTCTATCGCTGCTCGTTTAGTTTTTATTGCCGTTTCAAATATACCGGTCATTTTTGAAACACCCTGTACATACATACACTTTTATAATATATATGAGGTAAACAGACACATTCTTAACACGATATTGTTGGAACATTCTCACCGCTTCTTGTCATTATCTTCAGCCTATATCAATAAAGGACTGTACGCCAGGCGTAGAGTTTTTAACATTACTTTGTTAACTCAGGGACAATAAATAAAGTATTTTACTAGCTGCTCAAGGCCGTAATGTGACATTCTTGAAGACACTTTCATTGGCAAAATCTTTTATCGCCAGCCAGCAGTAATTCATTTATGGCAGCAGTCCAGATAGCGAAAAAGTCTAAAGAAGCGTCCACATCGGCCACGTCGCGCAAAACCAAGGAAAGGAGGTCGGCGGAACGCGGCAGATCTTGTCAAACCACGCCGCTCTGCGCAACAACGAACGAATTCCACGTAGTGTCGATACATCGAAGGAAATGGTTCGTTCGTGCGCTCCCTGTTTGTACAGTGTTTCTCGTTTATCATTTTTATTACACACACACACACACGCACGCACGCACACAGGGATAGATCACTGATATCAGAAAAACACCCCAAAACATAACATCAAGTACACAAATGCTCATTTTCTAGAGGAGGGCAGCTGTAAAACAGGAAAAAAAAGCATACGTAGGCAAAGAAATGCACTAGTGAAAATGGGCGAGAGAAACAAATACAAGTTACCAATGTGGTGTCACCGCGCGCACTAACTAAAATCCACTTCTGCCACTACTGCCGCTTGGTGGCCCATTGGTTCTTTCCCTTTCACTTGCACTTCTCGTGCAAAAGCCATTGCACTCACTCACACATATAGATGCCGAGTTGTAAAGTTGAATCGTACTTCGCAAGACATAAGTGAGTACTAGGATTTGTGCACGTAGACCAGTAATTTAACAATTACAGGAATTCGAGACTATTTCACTAATTATTGTAAAGCGGGATTTCAACCATCATTCCAGGACGGCCCCGCAGAATTGGGGACAGTTGGCCACCTTAGGTTTAATAATTTAGTTCGGTACACTAGAGTATTCAGACTATACCATAAAAATATACATAATACCATTTATAAGATGCAGCCATTACACATTATTAATAATCATAAGTCATCACCACCATGTTACGCAATGTGAATCACCTGGAACCAGCCAGCCACCAGTCAATCGTAATTGTTTCTCGAGCATAATTGTTTCTGCTGCACGACTACCTCCCCTCCCCCCCCCCCCTCCCCCCCGGCCACCAAGATTGCAAAGTCGACGAGACGCTAAGCTTGAACATTCCTTCCCTTTCCCACGGGCGCCAACGACTCCAAGCAAATCTGCACCGTATCCGAAACTCGGTCTACAACTCGATCATTTCAGAAGCCTTAGGTTTTCATTGAAATCCACAGCCGGTTAAACGAAAACTTTTTCGAAAAGAAACGCCATTGAAACCCAAAAATCTGAATAACCCAAGCTATTATAATTTTGTTTACAACTCATATCTTAAAAAAAAGCTGTTGTTAACTTGAAATAATAGTTCGTAAAACAGCAGTAATTAATAAGCGACTCGATAACTGCTAACTTTTATTTAACACAAGAATGAAAATGCATAAAATATTGATTCAGACTGCACAGTACAATATGCTTATACAGAATTAATAAAATCTTGTCATACATAAAACAAATAAATAACTTGATACAGTAACATAAAACCAGATCACTTATTTTACAGGAGGAGACATTTAATATCGATACTCCATTTGTAACACATTCTTTAAATCTCTCATTACACATCAGCCATCTTAATTGGCACAGCCTTCTTTCTTAACCAGTGTTACTAGGAAAATATTAATAAAATTTAGTACACGTTCAAAAATTAGGTGCTCAGTATTTATGAAAACACAGAGTAAATGAAACCGAAAATTAAAAATATACAGTTTGATTCTTGGCATCTGAAGCACAGAACCATTTAAACAGTTACTCTCCCTGCACTCCATATGTGAATGGGAAAAAGACGTAATAACTGGTACGCATCATTTCCTGTGTATTTCACAGTGGTTTGCAGCGTATGGATACAGAATATTTTTGACCAAGTCAAGTGCTTTTCTGCGGCTTTCAACTACTGAATTTGACGTTTGGCTACTTGTAATTATTATGCACAAATTGCTCTGATTTTGAATTTATTACGGTCAGTTCTTAGCGAGTTAAACATATAACAATGTTCACTTACCGTTCTTCATCTTTTCGAAAGCTGAAAAAGCTTATGTCATTGCATATTTGCATTAGAAGTCGAATCACTTCTGCAGCCTCTTTTTTTCTTTCTAACAGATCATTACATCCAAGGGCACCCATGCGGTAGTTTGAAGGGGGGAGCGGGTGGGAGCGTACGGCTAGACCTGGAAGTGTGGAGTATTTTTAATATTTTGGAAGACGAAAACCGAATTGTACGAAACCATAAAGAAGTTCCAGATGCAACTTAAAAACACCTGACTACACTATATTTTTTGCTTTGACTGAGAGCTATGGGGAGTGCCCCCCTCTCCCCCCCCCCCAGCACTAAAGCTTAACTTATTAACACGTATTTCTAATTTTTGCAGTACGTCAAACGACTGTTAACTTGTAGGTAAGCCCAGCAGCTGAATCACACAAGTAGTAAAATGAAATAAAATGTATCCGCCTTTGGCTTCAAACACAACAGTTACAACTCGGTTTCAATATGAGAAACCTCGCACATGTGCACTAAATTCTGGCGCATGGATTGCAGCCGCCTTTTCCTTCTAAACCTACTCTCTATTCTGCAACAACACGCCGCGGTGTAGTCCTCTTCGTCCCGGCCATTATGTCGACCTTTCCAAATCGCGCCCGCTGCCTCTCCTTGAAATAGCGCCTCAGTTGTTACGAGTCTGAGAGCGTCTCTCTTCTAGTGTCCACTAAGCAAAATTCGTTGCCGACACCTATATTCCGCCTGAATCCTATGCATCAACAACAGTTCTCACTAACAGGTTAAATATGGCGATGAAAGTAACCTCAAATTGCGCACGAAGTATTGTAAATCTTTCAGAATATTCTAGAAAAACCAGACTTCACTCCAGTTTCGTAACAAACTATATCAAACAAAAATTCCAAACGAACTTCCCGTTGATGCAACTACCGTTATTTCTAATAATTCCGAAATGTATCACATTATTAATGCAGCAATATAAAAATAACTGGTGGTTGAAATGATGAGAAAACTCAAGATCTGGAACAGTTTGTACTTGGATACGTTTCTACGCCACTGTAAACTATATTGTTCAGTGACGTATTATTAAAAATTTACGAGATAAATTTAAGGAATTGTGTTTTTAGGTCGTCCACTAAGTACAAATTGAAGTCTTCGTACAGCGAATCAGTTTCTCCAGTCATCCACGCCTCAAGCAATGTGCGAGCATCGCAGATAATGCTCTATATCTCCGGCACTGGCAACAGTATTGCAACAATAACAATGCTATCACGGTCGTCTGCAGCATGGGAAGGGGGCAATAGGGGCATAACCATCTCAACCTGGAATCTACAGTAAACGCTATTTATTCCTTAGATAATACTTACGCGCATCTAGAAATGATTGTCTGTTATTCCTCAGTCGATGATTTAGCAATTTCAGCATAACATGGACGACCACAAACAGAAATATCATGGCTTTAGCAATTACTGTATAATTTACGTTTGCTTGGCACACTGTTCACAGAAAATTACAATTTCTTTCGGTGCAGCTGCGTTTCTGCGCTGACGTAGGCTCAAGGCAGAGACAGTCTTCTGCAGAACAGTGCTGAAACATGGCCCCCACTCTTTTTTCTGTCAATACCACCTACCCGATATTGCTGGGTACAAAACCACACTATTCAGTTTTGCAGGGCAGATCACTGGACTCTCCGCGGAAGAACGCGGTCGTATTATACAGTAGGAGTGCGTGTTTCGTTCGCAGCAAAGCCTTTGTGGAAAATCGTCAGTCGTTTGAACGATATTTCTGAAATGTTAATACACACAATTTTATCCGACTTACTGTTCGTATTATGAGAGACATCGTCATTTTGTACGAAAATTTTAATTATTATATGTTTAAAGAAAAAAATCCACAATTTAAAACTTGCTGTAAATGGTTCATTACAATTTTATATATTTTTTCGCTTTTGTCAAGAGCGTAAGCTGTTGTTTTTCACGCTTTACGCAGCCGCTTACAAAGGCTCCTCAGGTGTCTTCTTGGGCAGAGCTCATCGTGCCCTCTGGCGATTACAGAATGTACTCCTTATCTTCATTAATCCGTTTTGAAGGTTTGCAAGTGGGCTCGAAACAATTATTTCAACAAAAGAAATTCTTCCGCTTGACTGCATCAACAGTATATGCGCACTTTAAGAAGACATCCTACGATGTGACTGACGGGAATAGCTGCGTCGTTTGAGATTGAATGCCAGTAACTGATACGGACTCCTTTCTGATTGCTAGCCGCTTTAGACAGATAGCTTACCATTTCCGCTCTCGTAATGTAGATGCACTAAACAGCGCAGCGTTGTCGGCTAGTTCACATCAACATCGGCCAGAAATCGGGTAATACTGGTCAGTGCCATTCGATTTTAACCGTTTCAAGTTAATTTGTCCCATCAGTAACCTCGAGAGTCTTATTATAGCGCGCATATAAAACGCGCACAGCAAACAATTTACACTTTAGAAAACCAAGTGGGACCTACACTGTGTTTCGTAGTATAATTTAGTGATATACAGAACGGGGAATTTGGTTACCCCAACAATTGACTACACCTCGTAGTCAGCTTGACTCAGTATGTAGCGGACGACAATAATAGAAGTCGGGATGCCACAGAATAGCGGTTTTCGTTTGCTGAGATCGCAGTACAGCAGAGCTCAAAAACCAGTGAATGTAAAATGACTCACAAAGGAACGAAACCTCTGCTCTGTAATCGAGTGTCTTGTCAGATAGGACACGGAATGCTTCGGGACACAATTTAATACTTGTGTTAACCTTTCTTACAATTCATACTGTAAAAATATATATAATTTTTGTATGCTACCCCTTGGAGCAGTCCGAGCCTCGGTTGTAAACTATCAGTTCTCTGGGATATAATAAAATTAATGTTCAGTAATGATGAAGAGTAGGATGATGTTTAAGAGAATCGCTCGGAACAATGTATGTGAAAAGAAGTGCCGAGTAATGATGAGATGTTTTTTAAGTTCTTTAATCATCGGTGCTGCGGTAATGAATATCGCGATTGGTAGTTCAATTGATTTGGAATAGACACGATATATATTTAAAAAACTTAATCACAAAATTTAGTCTGACAAACATAGGTAAAAGTGAGGTAATTGCGGTGAAGACCTGGGTACGAAAAGAAAAACTTCAAGTGTTCGACGAAAGCAGAGACTACAAAAATGTTATGGGAAAGACAGGAAAACAGCAATTTAAGTCAGTTAAAAATGAAATAAATGGAAAGTACAGAGACGATTAAGCGAATTTGCTGCAGGGAAAATGTAAAGAAATGTGACAAGTGATGACTGTCGGAAAGACTAGTTCAACATATAGTAACCCAAAACAACCTTGGTGAAATTAAAAGCAAAGGCGTCAACATTAGCGGTGCAATGGGAATTTCTCTGTTAAACGCAGAGGAGAGAGCGGATAGGTGCAGAGTACATTTCAGGCCTTTGCGAGGAGGAAGCACCGTTCCGTGTGACAAGAAAAAGTGTGACGGTGATATGTACAGGGCCCTTATCAGCGACGTCATCAGCGCCCTTACTAGACAAATTCGAGACGATTGTAGTTTTTTGGGGGGGGAGGGGGGGAATAAGTTATGCAAGAGAAGTTTGACTTATATAAAATGTAATTCTCTGCCATTCTGCTGCTTACACTTTGTCTCAGTCACTCTTATACTCTCACACCGAAGATGAAAAGACGTATGCCTCGAGTCATTTTACGTTTCAAACAGATAATTTATAACCACACAATAGCTAAAATATTGTATCAGGTAACCATGCCAGATTGACGATTGGGCAAATGAGACAATGAAGCTGTAAACATATGTTGTCTCTAGTAAAATTTATTTCTTGTGGCATGCACTAATTAAACTTAGTTATATTTTTAAAAACGTCAATTTTAGAGTTCCTCTGCCCCTGTTCTTGAGTAAATATCTGCTGACGCCTATGACTGCAATATCATTCAGTGAATGAGTTATTAACAACGTACGTAAATTGTAGAACGAGTACCATTCTGTAACATGTCAATAACATGCATTCAGTTTCGGTTATAAAACATTTTAGGCAGCTTCTGCGATTGCAGGTATCTAGTGGCTGGACTGCCTGAGGAAGGCATAACATGCTGCCTCCGCGTTTTTCCTCAGCCGTGGCAGCCTGTGTGTTGTGTGGAGATCGCTTGCTCTGCTGCAATCACACCCCCCATTAAGCTCTTGATAAAAGGTGTGCAGGTAGCACTTAGGTGAACTCGTGTGACACAGAGCTGCTGCCGAGCCCTCCGGAAGACGTGGAAGTGGAGGCGCTCACGGAGAACACCATCCGCGTGTCGTGGACGGCGCCCTCGGAGAACGCCGACACTGTCACCACGTACGTCATCAACGTGACGTCACTGCGACAGTTTGACCAGGACCCGCAGCCGCCGTCGGAGGACTACGATCTGCCGCCTGCCGCCGTCACCTTCGGCGCCACCGCCTCCACCTCCACCGCAGACTCGTCTACTAGGTAGGTCCTCTGCCACACCGTTCAGTACATTCATCGTCTAACAAGCGAATTGGAGCAGTTCATACACATTGACGGCTTCTCCGACGTTCGTGGCAGGTGACTCCAAATTTAAAAGACGTCAAGTTTATCGAAGCGACTGATAGACACCCCACACGTGCTTCCTGTGCTTCAATCCGCGGCTCAGTTATGGACAGGGGTCACAGTTTGTTACCCCCCCCCCCCCCCTCCACCACAATATTACTTCCGCTTACGCTTTTAACGTGCCACAGATGTCTACAATTTTAATATCAATAAAATTACTAAAACTTTAAAATATACGAGGGGGACCCGAAGGAAACTGAACTAATTTTTTTGGTGGGCAGAGTTTTTGCAGTAGCGCGTTTTGCCGCTAGGAGCGCACAGAACGAACTTTCCAGAGGCAGTAAGCTGAGTGCCAGGAGGAGGTCAAGACTTGTTTCGACGAAGTTTATAGTGACTACAGTTTTGTGTGATTGACGTTCTTGCAATGGCTGATTTTCTATGAATTTTGCTTTTTGCTGGGATCAAGTGAAACAGAAGCTCTTGGAATGTAATAGCGGCGTACAAAGACGATGCTTAGGGGAAAAAAGTGTTTGAGTGGATTTTCCGTTTCAAAAATGGTGAAATATCAGTTGATGCCAAACCTCGTTCTGTTCCCCCTTCCTTGGCCCAAGTTCATTACAGCGAACTATGACACAAGATTTGGCATTGTCGAGGATGCGGGCCAAATTCCTGCCACGGCTGCTGATAACAGAACAAAAACAAGGCCGCGTGGAAGCATGCTGTACTTTGAAAGAAGAGTCCGAAATGAACCAAATTTTTTTTCAAAAATTATCACATGTGAACGATCTAGGTGCTATGCTTATGATCCTGAATCAAACCATCAATCAAGCCTGTGGAAGACCATTAGGCAAAAGAAAGACCATTAGGTAAAATCAAACTTTGAAACACTTCAGATTTGCTTGTTCGATGAGGGTCCATTCGGAGTTTGTTTTGTAGGGTCAGACAGTTTACCAGGCTTTCTACTTGTTAGTTTTGAAAAGATTGCGCAACGTGTGAGCCGGAAGCTGCTTGATTTGTGGCAGTCAGGTGACTAGCTCTTGCGTCATGTCAGAGCCTCTGCTCACACAGCCCTACCTGTACGATATTCTTGACCAAAAATGGTGTGACCCCTGTTCCTTAACCCCCATAGTCATCCGACCTTGGCTTGTGCTTTCTTTTTCCTATAATGAAAATGAGACATGGAAGGAAAGAGTTTTGCTGATGTTCCTGAGGTGAAGAAAAAACGACGTAGGCACTGTCAAGCGTCACAAATGATGAATTTAAACAACTTTTGAAAAATGGAACAAAATATTAGACAAGTGGAGATTACTTTGAAGGGTTTGAAGGTTTGTGCTTAAAATGTGAATAAATAAGTTTTATAAAATAACTTCGGTTTCTTTCGGGTATCCTCTCGTAATATCTAGTTTACATCGGAACTTAGTATATCGCTTTAGCGTAACATACAAGAAACTGCAACTCAGAAAAATGTTGCATCCGAAAAGGATTCGTCCGAAAATCTGGGAACAGATGCTGTGCCATTAATTTAAGTACTGTAATAGTAACAACCTCTCACAAATTTGCACAATATAAACTCAACGCAGGTCTGGAGTCTACTAGGAACATGTAAATAAGAGGATTGGTGTTTCTTTCAGTCGTTTCCGCCTACATTCGGGAAGTCGATCTTTCTGTGGTTTCCCGAATTCGAGTCTCGGGTTTCCTTTTTTTTTTTTTTTTTTTTTTTTGTGGAGGGTCTTGCACTTTCTGTCTTCCGTTAGTCTGCTTCCTGTGCTGCTTCAGTTCTACCTATGGACGTTTTTCGAATCGTGTCGAATTTTTTATATTTTATTTTTTTAGCAGGTGCGATCAGCCTGTAATTGTGCACCATTACCCAGCTGCAGTGTTACCGATCCGGTCGTACGCCCACCACGTGTGCAGGTCTTTACACATGCAACTGAAAGTATACAGTGTTGAATGTAGCCTGTAATTTACAGAATTCATCGCCATTCTCGTGACTCATCATTTTCACGCTACTTTTTTCCGAAAGTTAGCTGTGAACTTTTCAAAACTGATATATGTAAAAATATAAACATACCATGACATTCAACATACGAAGACAGATTGATAATCGTGGTAATTATTTCTCAAATTAATCTCTTCGGAGGTTAATGCAATTTAATTTCCTCATAAATGAAAGCTGTAAAGTTATTTTGTTGAGGGTAACATGAGCTGTGTGGTAAGATATGTAATTCTAAAGCAGCTGTCAGCCACTAAACTGTTGAATATACCCGTATATATCGTTTTGTCGTTCATGGCATTACAAGTTTTGAATGTCTGTGGGAGCCATCATTGAAGCATGACGCTGTACAGTACTACAGCATTCAAGGCTTCTAAGATAGCTGGACGATTTCACAGTAAACACCTGAATCATACATATGATCTGGAATTTTTACCTGACGAAAAGCAAAGATCATTGTTTTCACATCATTTTTATTTCTCGTAGGGCACATCATCATCATCAGTCTCTCATAATCTGTTGCATCCATCTAAAGACGAACTGTCCGTTCAAACCTGGTAACAGGAAAGAAAAAACAAATAGTTAGGATACTGTATAACCTTCCCTTTCTGGGAGCGAAACAATCTGTCGGAATCTGGTGACTTTTCACTGGTGCGGAATGTTTACACCCGTTGCCAGCCTTAGCTACTAAACAATACAACACACCGTACCATTGTAGAAGGCCGTTTGAGAAAGAGGGAGGGAATTTTTCCCTTACATGTCTCCTCCCATTCCCCTTACCCACAGCAGCCAATGAAACAGGCACATTTGTGAGTGTATGTTCCCAGCTTAACATGCAAAGGAGCCAGCGTTGTATATGGCTGATAGATGCTTCACAATAATGTATTAAATTTATTTCGAGCTCTGCAAATACTTTTTTTACGAAACAGAGAACCTCTTCATTACCTAAACGTCATGTTTTGAGGATAAAAAGCAGGAAACAACACATACGGCAAAATCTGGAGAATGGTGTTGGAAAGGAACAATTTCAGAGACAATTTTATGTACATTTTGTTATCTCAGTGGGTGGTATGAACGTAAACGAATGATCCTATCATATGAGCAAATATTTACGCTGTTACGTTGTTCAGTCTGACTCAAACGACTAAGGAGATTCTCAAATAACCAATTGACTCACTCTGTTCACAGCAACCTGGACATTATGTGTCTAATTATGTGCTTTTCGCTATCTATGAATCACTTGTGTCTTTGAAACTGTGAGTGATCGTTTGCAACACACGAAGCACAATTCTGGTTTGTGGGAAAGTTTCCTACCGGCACAAATTTCTGTAGTCATTTACAGTATTTCTTCCTCTTTCCTCGTTCCATTTCTTGCAAAGAGGTTGTGCAGTAGTTGGGGGCTAAACTTGTTTTTGAAAGTAACATTCTTCAAGTTCTTGTTAGGTTGTGCACGTTTATATTTTCCATTATTTTCTTATTTCGCTTAGCGTAAATGCCAGAATGGATCTTTCGAAATTGCCCCTGGTGATTTCTTTTTACATACTTGCTCACTCTGAGCTTGTGTTCCATGTTCACCTTATCACTGGCGGAGTGTCGAAACGTAATCTCTCTTTCATGATATTGTTTCTCAACATTCCTCTTTCGCTGATGAAGCTTAACATTTGCACACTAGTGTACATGTTATTGTCGGTGAGCATGACGACACATCGTTTATTGCTGATGGTTAACTTCATTAAAAATACTTAAGGCATTCTGTTGAGTGAACGATCCACGAGTACATTTATACAAAGAATTCTGGGAGAAAGTTCTTGCAAGCTGCCATCGCCATTCCCAGAAAATATGAGCCCCTATGTGAAGTTAAATGTCGCATTTAGAGATTCAAAGTATGGAACCTGCCATAAAGTGGGTGACCTCTCCTCCTGTCTGTGTTTGGTGCATTGACTTACGTTGTCCACTAACATCCGCCGACATTAATGGATGGGTAGTCGCATCCGCTTCAAATTGTATATACTAAATATATATTCTACCATGTTCTTATGGTCTGAAAGTAAAAGTGTGCTCCAAAAGATGGAGCATTGCCCTCAATTACCGACTTTACGTCATACTAGCAATGCCTTCTATACAATATGATGAATATCTGCCTGTTGCTCAGGGACAGCTACGCTGACGCTGCCGATAGCTATGCGCGCGCTGCAGCTGCGGAGATACCGTTCGCTGGTGAGGAGATGACGGCACCTCCGTCACCCCACGAGGTCTCCCCAGTGCAGGCAACCTACTCCTACAACGTCTCGGTAAGTCCTGGCAGTTGCATACACACCCGCAGATATGATCAGTTTTTCTTCCCTGTCATGGAAATTTTTTGTCTTTGTTTAACAGTTGTTTAAGTTCCTCCTGTTGGGGTGGGCTGGCAGCAGCCAAATTGCGGTTCTTCAGTTTTTTTGAGTTAGATTATTTTAGAAGCTTAATACAGTATTACTTAAGAAGTTAAAATAAGTGGTGATGTTTATGGCAAGAAAATGGTGATGTAATGTACATTCTTTTCATTATGAGGACGACATGATGTGGATTCCTGGTAAATGTAACTAGGAATTGGAATATTGGAGAGGGATGTTGTATGGAAAAAGATGTTGGATGTTTATGTGGTAATAAACTGATATGTGGGATGCAGGTGTGAGGAAATAAGTAGGGAAAGGAAAGAGTGGTTTGGAGCCCTCATTTGGAATTGGATAGGTAAGATATGGTTGGAAGGAAATGGAGGTTTCAGATATGACTTCATGGTTTGAGAATCAAAGGCAACTAAAATTTTACTGGAAAAGGATACGCTATGTTTGAAGATAGAGGGAAGTAGGATGTGTTGATAAAGGTGAGGCAGCAGACCGGGGGAGCTGTAGGAAAGATGATGGTGTTATATATGGGAAATTTATGAGCTGGCACAGGATATGGGTGGAATAAACAACTGGATACGGAAAGTGAGGTGCACCATGTGTCTACTGTCTGCTTATTTGAAACACAACACACTTAAATATTTGGAGTTTCATGTGGCTAGGCTCACGCACTTTCTGCATCTACACCTATACTTCACAAGGATCCTTTGTGTACCACTGTTACTTGCACCCTTTCCTGTTCCAGTCGTGAATTGTTCGAGGGAAGAACAATTCCCAGTAAGCTTCTGTGCGGACTCGGTAACTTTACCTTCATAGTCTTTTTGTGATATATACGCAGAAGGCAGTAATACATTTGTTGCTCTTCTAGAAACGTACGCTCGCGAAAGCGTATACCACTGGAGTTGGTTGATAATCTCTGTGAGACTTTCGTACTGACTAAATGAGCTTGTAATGAAATCTCCGGCTCTTCTTTAGCTTTTCTCTATTTCACCTACCAATCCTATCTGGTACGGATCCCATACTGACGATCAATACTCAAGTATTAATCAGACGAGGGTTTTCTAAGCTACCGCCTTTGTTGATGGACTATACAACGGGTACTAGGAAAGTTTTGCAACACGACGCAACAATAAGTCGCAGAAAGCTGATCGCTGCAGTGTTCTGCGAATACTTCATACATGGATTGTAGCCGCTGTGCCAAGTCTGTGGGTGCAGTCACTAGCAGGGTTAGTTTGGAGTGCTTGCTATGGCATCGTGGTCACGAAGTGAGATTTGGGCAGTTTTGCGGTACAACTTCGCGGATGGCTTAAACACAGACCAGTGCCTTGAAGAAACGACTCTCTGCACTCGGCCATGTGTCTACACATCGCACAACTATATTCAGGTGGTACAGAGAATTCCAAAGAGGAAATTTCTCTCTGGAGGACACTGAGAGGAGGGGAAAACCACGATAATCAGTTACGGAGGAAAACGTTGATGATTTGAGGAAAATGGTAGACGAAGACAGGATACCTTAGGGCTAAATGTACCAGCAATTCATTCGATTATGCGTGATCATTTGCAAGTAAAGAAACTTTGTTGTCTCTGGGTGCCGTATAGACTGATGTGTTGCTTCGTGCCGGGAAATGTTACGAACGTTTTCTTAGGGACAATCGCAAAAATGTGAATAACTTCGTGACAGGTGATGAGACTTGGCTGTACTATTATGACTTGCCGACTAAGACTCAGTACATAGCTTAGGTCTTTGAAGATGACGACTCACCCATAGTTGTCAGATAATCCCAATCAGTAAAGAAGAAAATGATAGCTGTTTTGTTCAACTCGAGTGGAATTGTAGAGCGTGTTGTTTTAGACACACGAAAGACAGTCACAGCTAAGTGCTACACCGAGCAGTGCCTGCCCAAAGTCATCCAGTCTTTGAAGAACCTGCGATCGAAGTCAAGAATGGACTCTCAGTTGCTCCATCACGACAACGCTCCAGCTCACTGTGTCAAAGCACGTACCAAATATTTGCGGTATACAGGACTGAAACTTCTTGGCACCCTCCTTACAGTCCAGACCTTGATCCTTGTGACTTTTTACTTTTCCCGCGTGAAAGAAGTCCAGTTTTCAAGTGATGAGAACCTCATGATGGCTTGACACAACGAGTGTGCCTTACTCCCTACAGAAACCTGGGAGAACTAGTTTAGGGAGTGGTTCTGGAGGATGGAGAGGTGTGTTCTGTTTGGTGGAAATTACTTTGAAAAAATTAAAAATAAATGTAGCTGTATTGCCAAGCTTTTGTAGCACAATTCACATTTCCTGAGGATTACTCTAATGAGTCTCAGTCTTGGCACCTGCCTTTCCTGCAACAAGTTTTATGTGGTCGTTCCACTTTAAATCCCTCCATACCCCAAGATATTTTATTGAACTAACTGCTTCCAGTATCGTTCTGTAATTGTGTAAATAATGGGTCTTCCTGCCTGTGTACACGCAATACTTCATTTGTTTATGCTGAGAGTCAATTGCCACTCCCTGCACCGACTGTCGATCCTCTGCAGGTCTTCCTGCGTGTTGCTACAATTTTATAGCATTGTGACTGCCCTGTATACAGCAGCATCGCCCAGGGAAATCTTCATGGAACTTGCATTGTTGTCTACTATAGCATTTACATATATTGTGAAAAATAATAGATTTATAATACAACTCGGGATGCATTCGAAGTAATTTTTATGTCTTAAGACTTCTTTCCATTGAAATGACATGCTATGCTCGTTTTGCTAGATGTTCTTCAGTCCTATCTCACAGGTTGTCTGACGCCCCATACATTCGTATTTTGTCCATTAGACGGCAGTGTGGAACTGTAACGGACGCCTTCCGGAAGTCAAAGAACAGGGCATCTACCTTGGCGCCTGAACCTAATGCTTTCTGGGTGTCGTGGGCGAACAGAATCAGCTGGGTTTACCATCATCGTTGTTTTTGGTACCCATGTTGTTTCCCGAAGAGGAGATTATGGTTCTCCATAAATGTCATAATACCAAGCACAAACAATCTTCCAAAACACTACAGCTGATTGATGTCACAGATATAGGCCAAGCATATAGTTTTTTCCATGTCTGGCGACCCTTCTTGAAAATGGGAATAGCCCGAGCTTTTTACCAATCATCAAGAACACTTCTGCTGCAAAAACCTACAGTACACAGCTGCCAAAAGAGGAGCAAGTTTTTTTTGCATACTCTATATAGAATAGTACTGGTATCCCACCAGGTCCAGTTACATTCCTTCTCTTAAGCGATTTCAGTTGCTTTTCTATCCCATGATCATTTATCTCGATATCAGCAATTTTGATAATCCTGCGATGATTTAAAGGAGGCAGTACACTTCATCTTTCTCTGTGAAGCAGTTATGGGAAAAGACGTTTAATGTTTCAGCCTTTTCTGTGTCGTCCATTTCAATGCCATTATGGTCACAGAGTGTCTGGATGGATGGCTTCAATTCATTTACTGATTTAACATAAGACCATAACTTCTTAGGCTTTTCTGTCGAGTTGGTCGACAGAATTTAGCTTTTGAATTCATTGAAGACTTCACACGTGGCTCCCCTTATGCTAATTTTGGCTTCCTTTAATTTTTGTTTTTCAGTAAGGCTTTAGCTCTATTTAAATTTGCATTGGAGCTTTCTTTGCTTTCATAGCAGCTTTCAAATATGGCTATCGAACCAGGGTAGGCCTTTTCCATCCCTCACGACTCCACGCAGCACTTACCTGTCTGGAGTGTACTGTACAATGCACTTGAACATTGTCCATTGATGCTCAACATTGTCAGTGGTAGGATGAAATTTTCATGCAGACCGCTCAAGTAATCTGTTTCTAGTCACTCTCACCATGCATAGACATCTTCCAACCTTTCTTTGTATTCCTATTCAAAGCTGTATTCAGTGATGCTGTAATGGTCTTATGATCGTTGATTGCTTGTTTACACTAACTGCCTGCATCCAAAAGTTTGAGTATTTTTGTTACTTGCAGATCTAAGATAATATCTTCTCAAACTACTCTTCAGATAAGGCATTTACAACAGTTTCACATGATTCCATGTCCCTGCTACACACCCTAATCACTTGTCTCCCAGTCCATAGTTCGTATTGTTAAGTGACATTGGATTGTTGCGCGCATTGGTGGAGAGTGAAATGAAATATCAGGATGACAGGAAATGGTTCAATTAATTTCTTTATTCTCGCCCTTGGTCAAAGCACATCAGTCAAATGCCACTTTCAGTGAACTCTCCAGCTGCAACTGCGACCACAACATGGTGGCACAGCTGACAACGCCCGTCAACTTCCTCCAGTGAGTGGGCAGCTCCCTCATGACTCAGGGAAGGCTCACTGTCTAGTGGTTGAACAGCGGACCCTGCATTGCTTTCCGGGGTGTCACTCTGGGTGTTACACACTCTTGATGTAGGCTGTGATACTGAGATGAGAATGTCTTAGTACACAAATGACTTCAGACTATGTTTTGTTTAGGCACATACTCTAAACACTTCCACAGCGAAAAGTGAAGCAAGGCGTCCCTCATTCCACTAGCATATTGCAGCAATGGCTGTTGCTATACCGTGCCAAGTCGGCCGTATTTTGCTTATCAGTGTATAACACTCTCCCCCATCTGTGGCTGGCTCTGTTGCAACTCACTTCTGCTCTGGAATAGTTTGCACTGGCTACACTCGACACACTACTTTGCCCTATTTTTTATCAAGACCCATTCCCTCGGGTCAACCAAACTAGATTATCCTTTACTTTAAAGTTCTTCATGGCCAGCCCCTCTGTCCCTGCTCCACCTCTTTAGAATTATTCTGCAGTAGGTTTCTTTAACCCTATCACTTGATGTTACACATTTCCATAGGTCCCCTTGCCGTGCTGCTTAACTCAAACACCATGGAACTTAATTCATTACTAGGATTCTTGCACATTAATTTCTAACTTCTGCTCCAAACTTGCAAGCTAAAATGAATCAACTATTCTTAACACTACCCACATGTGTGTTCAGCTTCCATCTGCTGCTTTTGTACTTTGGAAATCCAGTCGTTTGAAATCTGAATCACAGCTGGGTCCAAGCTCAGTTTTGTGCTTCTTCTTGTACAGACCAAAATGAGGACTATGCTTAGCGGAATAAGTGCCAATGTAGTGGTTGGTATGACAATAGTGAATGTATCCTCTTTCTGGTACTGATTTTCCTGATATGAATTTACATCCCCCTCCTGCTGGTTCAGAAGTGTGTTCTGGCCCCAGAGTCTTATTTAAGCTGGTTAGATCTGTGGTAGATAGCATGTCCATGGGTTCCTCCAGCCATTACAAACCAGGCTATGAAATATTCAGGTGAGTTATCCTTGAAATAATGGTGTGCAGATGGAAAGTAGGCCCCACTATCTCACACACTGTTCCATTTAATAACAAAGCACTCCCGTTAAATTCTAGTCTCTTTGCTGACGTAAGCTTTGTCTGCTCGAAACAACCAGCCACTACTATCATTCTGTCAAAGGCAGAGTACAACCAATGCACCTCAGTCTGCTAAAAGTACAATTCCGGCATGATTACTTCTTTATTGAGTTCTCTTACCTCCTTTTGACCCGTTAACAATTTCACTGTGCAGGAATCCTGCCCCTCAGGAAGGCTGTCATTTCTCCTCAGTGGTATTTTTTTGTAAATTTGCTTCCTCCATTTCTACATGTCTTTCCTTATCTTTTGCAATTAATAACAGTCACTTCATTTTTGCTCCTACAAATTTCTTCAGTATTTCTCACTTGACAGGAGACACATGATCTATGTAGCACTTGTAATGTGCTAGTATCCCTTCTACAGGTATAGAAACAGAAATGTAAACTTTTGCTCCATCATTTCTCACTGGTACTGCGGTTACCTTGGAATAAAAAGGTAGGGTTTTGTGCTCATGTTCTAAAAGCAGCCACAATTCTGGCAATGGTTCCTTGTGTACTTCCTTAGACCCCATGAAGCTCTGGTAACAGCACATTTATCCCTAGCTGACCTCTTACAGCATGTTGCATAGGCTCCTATAGTTCTATTACCTTCTTTTATGCTTCCCAAATACTATCTTCTATGGACTGCAACCATTTTGCTGTTACTACTTCCCTGCCTAAGACTGTCACTTCAGTTTGTAGTTCTCTGATATTCTGATTAAATGCCTCTTCTGCAGCTCTGGCACTGCATTACTTCTCCAGTCAGTTGTCACAGTAGTTGTGTGTTATTCAATATGTCCTTCTCTAAATCCCACCTACGGGCAGGAATACCTATTACTTTCCTCCCCCTTCACATTCATTGCTGCTCTGCAGCTACTTGTGCTACTTACACAAAATCTATACCTAACCTATAAAAAGAGATATTAAATGACTATCTCCTAGGCCTTAATCCATACAAGTTCCTTGTTACTATTTCCTTCACAACTTCTTCCAGTACCTTCCTTCTCACTCTCCCTTTCTGGTCCACGTCTCCTATCTCTGGAATAACTTTTAGAATCACTTGAAAAGGTTTCAGCTGCCCTACGTGCACAATTATCATTCTCATCTGCAACTGAATCTTGACAATTATTGGCAATGTAATCTCTACCGCTTGGTAAGGGCCCTGATGCTTTGCGAGAAACTCCTTTCAGCTTTCCCTTCAGCGTGTACAAAGTTGAGAACATCACCCACTGACCACCCTATACTGTGACATTCTAGCCGTGAAGCTCACTGCTTCTCCCTGTTTCTCCAGTGTGTGAGTATTTGCCCTCTATACTCTATTCCAAATTTCCCTAATCACTCTGGCAAATTTCTTAACAGACTCCAGTCTTCCCTTTCAACATGTCGAATGGTGATGGCAATTTACGACCACATACTGCTTCATATGGCTTTGAGTTATAGGTAGATATTACTTACTTCTAATAGACAGCCCAGCTGGTGTGATGTGAGTCAACATAGTATCCAAACATATTCCTGATTCTCCTATGCACTCTTTCACTTCTTCCATTGGCTTGTGGATGGTGAGGACTCATCCTTAACTTCCTCACATTCAATAGCATACACAATTCCTTTAACAGATCTGATATGAAGTTCATTCCCTAGTCTGTTATTATTGTTTCAGGCACTCCAAACCTCAATATCCAATTTATTCACAAGTGCTTGTTGCACTTTTGTTGCCTGCCAGTTTGGCATTGAGTCCATTTCTACATGTCATGAAAAATGATCTATGATTGTGAGTATGTACTCATTTTCTGCAGGTGTTTTATTGAATGGACCTAAAACATCAATCCTCAAAAATTTGAATAGTGCTAATGATTCAGGTAACCTCTGAAATGGTACTTTTGTTTGATGCAAATCCACACTCTGTGTGCACTTTATGCAATTTTGCACTTACTGGTTTAAGTCTGTCTGCCTATTCCTCCACCAGTATATTTCCACTAATCTTCTATTGATAGATCTGCAACCTCAATGATGTGCTAATATGTGATCATGAGCTTCTTGTAGAACTCTATTCCTTAGCTTCTCTGGTACCACTACCTGCAGTCCCAACTTGGATTCTCTGCTTAGCAACCCATTCTGCATAAAAAAATGTGACTGCCTAAAATACTGCTTACATTCATCATCTGCTCTTTCTGCTGCTTGCTGTTCCTTATGCTTATTACCCCCAATATGTAATACTGCTACTTCCCTAAATTTGGAAATTTGTGGTAAGATTTTATGGGACAAAACTGCTCAGGTCATCAGTCCCTAAGCTTACACATTACTTAATCTAACTTAAACTAACTTACACTAAGGAAACACACACACCCATGCCCAAGGGAGAACTCGAACCTCTGATGGGGGGAGCCGCACGGACCAAGACAAGGCAATTCAGAGTGTACAGCCACCCGTCCTGGCCTACTTTTCTACTTAAGCCATCTGCATTTCTGTGCTTCTTCCCAGGTTTATTTGAAATCAAATTCAATTAGTCTTACTGTCCATCATGTTAACCTACTGGAAGGATTGTTTAACCCCAACAATTTTAATGCCTCATGATCTATTACTATTACAAATTTCTTACTGTACAGATAACATTTGATATACGTCATTCCATAAATAAGGCTTAACATGAAACTTCCTGGCAGATTAAAACTGTGTGCCCGACCGAGTCTCGGTCGGGCACACAGTTTTAATCTGCCAGGAAGTTTCGTATCAGCGCACACTCCGCTGCAGAGTGAAAATCTCATTCTGGAAGGCTTAACATCTTTTTCTAATTCATGTAATAACTTATTCCTGCAGAATTTAGTTGCCTTGTTGCATAAGCTACCGGATATTCTATGCCTTCTACCTCTTGTGACAACACACAGCCAGGTGCATGGTGGGTCCCATTGCTTACATTTCATGAGATCACTACTGGTGACCACCAACACATGTGCCCCTGTTTCCAATAATATCCTGCAACCCTTTTTTCCTACTATTCCTCTTATACCACAATCTTACTATTCTTTGTATTGCACAGTCCGCCTCTGCATATGATTTCACAGCATCCAGTCTTACCGAGAATAACTGTAGGTGGACCTGGGTTACCCATTGGCACTTATCACCTTTATTCTGCCCTCATCCCCTACTTCTAAAACTATTACTTCCTCTTACTTTATTCACTTCACCCTGAGGCTGGTGTCACTTACTCATAATACTCTCTGTTCATCCACATCTGAAACATCTTATGTTAGGTGAAAACACTGTTCTTTTACCCTAAATTAGTCAACAAATGGATCTCCTCATACCCTATAG